>NW_028261381.1:160124172-160201672 GCF_051295495.1 Thamnophis sirtalis | reverse complement strand
TATTGCTATTCACATTTATTGGGTGTGTTTGTGTGTGAGGAGATGCAATTCACCTCTGCTTTAGTTATTAATCCGCCTCTGATGCTAAGCAACTCAGCAATACCTGTGAGGACTATTTATTGCTAAGTGGTCAAGAGACATTCATGGGGCTATGTCTGCAGTTGAGCCATTTGGCAAGCAGGGTAGATTCACATTGCCAGACGGGGCTTGCTCCTATCCTTGTTACACTCCCTCATGTTGTTGATAAAAACTTTTCCCAACTGCTCCTGGCAATGTTTAGACCGTACCGCCTTGAAAATTGATGACGGTTTCTTTCTCTTTGTTTGGTTATTACACAAAAAAGCTGTGATAGTGGGTTATCGCAGTGTGCGAGAGGCCTGCAATTTGGCGCCTAATGCACCGAGCTTTCCTACACCCTGTTTTTATGCCAAGATTTATTATAAGTGGATATATCACAGCCACAAAGCCAGCAACAAGATTACTCCTCACATGGTAATGAGAATAAAACAAAACGAACTACCTCTGGATTTTTTCTCCAGGAAAATGATAGGGTGTGATCTGTAATAAGAGCCCTTTTCCGCAGAGAGTGTATAAATGTCATTTTCCATTCTATTTGCAGAGTAGAGCAGAAGGCAATTAACTTCTAGTCGTCCTTGGATATCTTTTGGGGAAGTTGCTTTCTGTTTCCCTTGAAAGTTTAATGTACCAGGTTCAGCATTTCCAGATGAGGCACAGACAAAATGAAGACCGACTGAAAATTTTCTCAGGTGGTCTAATCCTTTGTAGAGGATTCCATCCAATCTGTGCTTTTCACCAAACTGACCCGCTTCCCATCCCTTGGGCTAATTCGTGGGTCAGAACAATTTGGTTTTCTCTAAATCTTGTGACTTGCGGTGAATCTCCCAGAGTCACTGGGAATCGAGACGCATACAAATTTAAGAGATAAATAGACTTCCTAATGCAGTGATGGCTAACCTTTTTGGAACAGAGTGACATGTGTATGCCAGGGTGACGTAAACCTGATGACCAGCTATCTGGCACTGTCGGAAACCCAACAACCAGCTGGCTGAGCTGGGGCAATGGCGCACAGGCCCACAGAGAGGGCAGTGACGTGCAGTCAGGGGAGGCAGGGGAGGCACAGCCTCACCACTGTAAATCATGAAAAGGAAAAAAAATGTAAGCGGGAAAAGGCGAGTGCTGAGGTTAGGCTAGCTAGCTGCTGCCACACAGTGAATGACTGCCTGTTTAAAAAAGCCTCTAAAAAGCGCCCTCTACTATGAGGCAGGAGAACTGCATGCCTCATCTAGTCTGACTTTTTAGGTGCTCGAGCAGAGTTAAGCGAGGGTTAAAAGCCTAAAAAATCCTGAGCTAGTTGAGGCACGCAGTTCTCCTGCCTCATAGTAGAGGGGACATTTTTTAGGTTTAAGGTTTAAGGTTTAAGGTTTATTGGGATTTATATGCCGCCCTTTTCCCTGAGGGGACTCAGGGCGGCTTACAACCACAGGGGAGGGGGGGTGCAAGGTCAAAACAAAACAATATGTGAACAAAAGAAAAAATAATAAAACACAACTTTCATTCAGCAATCAAACACTCGGGCGGGTAATTGGAAGCCTATCCCCAGGCCTGCTGGGAGAGCCAGATCTTGAGGGCTGCGCGGAAGGTCTGGATAGTGGTGAGGGTACGGATCTCCATGGGGAGCTCGTTCCACAGGGTCGGGGCAGCAACAGAGAAGGCCCTCCTCCGTGTGGTCGCCAGTCGGCAGTGACTGGCAGATGGAATTCGGAGGAGGCCCAGTCTGTGCGATCTGATTGGTCGATTTAGGGAGGTAATCGGCAGAAGGCGGTCTCTCAAGTACCCAGATCCACTACCATGGAGTGCTTTAAAGGTGGTCATCAATATCCTGAAGCGCACCCGGAGACCAACAGGTAGCCAGTGCAGCTCGCGGAGGACAGATGTAACATGGGCGAACCGCGGTGCGCCCACTATCACTCGCGCGGCTGCATTTTGGACTAGCTGTAGTCGCCGGATGCACTTCAAGGGCAACCCCATGTAGAGCCCATTGCAGTATTCCAGTCTAGAGATCACAAGGGCTCGAGTGACTGTTGTGAGAGCCCCCCGGTCTAGGTAGGGCCGCAACTGGCGGACCAGGCGAACCTGGGCAAATGCCCCCCTGGTCACAGCTGACAGCTGGTGATCAAAAGTCAGCTGTGGATCCAGGAGGACTCCTAAGTTGCGGACCCTATCTGAGGGGTATAAAATTTGACCCCCCAGCCTAAGCGTTGGTGTATTAGCCAAATTATTGGGGGGGAAGCACAACAGCCACTCGGTCTTATCCGGGTTGAGTACCAGTTTGTTAGCACTCATCCAGTTCTTAACGGCCTCCAGACCCTGGTTCATCACGTCCACCGCTTCATTGAGTTGGCACGGGGCGGACAGATACAATTGCGTATCGTCCGCATATTGGTGGTATTTTATCCCGTGCCTCCGAATGATCTCACCCAGCGGTTTCATGTAGATGTTAAATAGTAGGGGGGATAGGACCGAACCCTGAGGTACCCCACATGTTAGGGGCCTCAGGGACGATCTCTGCCCCCCGACCAACACCGACTGCGACCTGTCCGAGAGGTAGGAGGAGAACCACCGCAGAACTGTGCCTCCCACTCCCACCTCCCGCAGTCGTCGCAGAAGGATACCATGGTCGATGGTATCGAAAGCCGCTGAGAGGTCAAGGAGAACCAGGATGGACGCATAGCCTCCATCTCTGGCCCTCCAGAGATCATCGGTCAATGCGACCAAAGCGGTTTCTGTGCTGTAACCAGGTCTGAAGCCGGACTGGAAGGGGTCAAGATAGCTAGCTTCCTCCAAGGCCCGTTGGAGCTGAAAGGCCACCACCTTCTCAACAACCTTCCCGATAAAGGGAAGGTTGGAGACAGGACGAAAGTTGTTTAGGATGGCTGGATCTAACGATGGCTTCTTCAGGAGGGGTCTCACCACCGCCGTTTTAAGTACGGCGGGGAAGTGCCCCTCCCGAAGGGAGGCGGTGACAACCGCCTGGATCCAGCCATGTGTCACCTCCCTGCTGTTAGCCACCAGCCAGGAGGGACACGGGTCCAGAATACAAGTGGAGGCACTTACAGCTCGAATGGCCTTGTCCACATCCCCAGAGGCAACTTCCTGGAACTCAACCCAGAGCTGATGTGGCAAATAATCCTCCTGTGTCTCAGCTGGGTCTACTGCGGTGGAGTCCAAGTCCGATCGAAACCGAGCTACTTTGTCCGTTTTAGAGGCTTCAACTCTGTCATTCTGTTTAAAGCTGCAGCGTTACGCTCAACCTTCCTCCTCTCTTTCTCCGTTTCTGATGCCCCCAACCCCATGCTCCATCTTTTCCTTCAAATTTCCTTTTTTTCTTTTTTCTTTAATAAATGCAATGCTCAGGCATTCTCTCCTCTCCCGCGACACCCCATTGACTAAAGTACTTTTTTTTTGCCTGCCTGTCCTTGCAGCAGAGCTCAGGCGGGCTGCCACGAGCTCAGGCAGGCGAAAGAAAGTGCTTAAGTCAGTGGGGTGTCGGGGAAGAGGACTGCCTCACCAGCCATAAACCTCACCGCACTTCACTGGGCACAGGTGTTATAGTTTCGCCATCATGATCCTAATGTCATATTTCAAAATCCACACAAAATGAGTATTTTGTAAAAAAATAAAATAAATCAATATAGTGGATTTCTGGGTCATTAAAAAAAAATTAGTGGTTGATTTACAAACAAGATGGAAACAATATAGATAGTCCTCCACTTATGACCAGAACTGAGCCCCACATTTATGTTGCTAAGTGAAACATTTGTAAACGGAGTTTTGCTCCATTTTCTTGTCACTGTTATTAAGTGTATCGTTCCAATGGTTAAGTTAGTAACACCGCAGTTAAGTGAATCTGGCTTCCACATTGACTTTGCTTATCAGAAGTTTATAAAAGTTGATTATATGACCCTAGGGCACTGCAACCGTCATAAATATGAGTCAGTTCCAAGTGTCTGAATTTTGATCACATGACTGTGTGGATGCTGCAACGGTCGTTAAGTGTGAAAAATGGTCATGTCACTTTTTTCAGTATTATTGTAACGGTCACTAAATAAATTGCTGTCAGCCGAGGACTACCATATATGAATCACAGTCCTTGATATTCAAGGTGACTGTAGCACTGGTTAACTTTTTGTGTCAGACCAGCTCTCTTAAGTTCTCCCTTTCTGATGTGAAATTAGAAGTTTGAATTGATGGATGAATCTTGTATTCCGAAAGTGCCGGCAGGGGCTGTTGCTTCTGGAATGCTGAATAATCTGTTAACACTCTGCCACCCTGGAAAAGAAAATAGGGATGATTGTGTTATTTTGATGCAACCTTTTGCTTGACAGGCTATTCAGATACGTATTCAGTTTTTTTATAGCACGGATTGTACTTTTATGCAAATCGCTTTCTACATTTAAAGGAGCAGACTAAAAGTGTGCAATACCGATACTCCTTGATGTCAGGGTTCCAAGTAACACCCCCGTTGAAATAAGACTCAGAGGCTTGAAGTTCCTCAAAGTTCCATTTTATTAAAGATGTCATATTGGCACATCTGGGAAAACCCAAATCTGAATGTTTCCAAGTTTTCCCCACCCAAATGAAATTCCAAGTCCCTTCCCCTGCACCCAAAAGTCCATCACATGGCCCAATCAGTCATTATCCCCACTGGAGATGCCTTCCAGTCACCCTTCCAGCTGCAGGGAAAGATGTCCTTGACTCTCTGAGAAAGGAATGTTATTTTGACTATGTACCTTCCCATACTCCTTTTAACCACCCCTCCCATTTTCCCACAGTAGAAAATGTGGCAGGCCTGAAGGCCCAATGCAAAAGGTGGCTTCCAGGCCTGACATTTTACTTACAGCCATTCATTTAGAGATCAAAGTTACAACAGCACTGAACAAAAGTAACTTACAATCAATTTTCATACTTGCAACCATTATGGCATCCCCATGAACACCTGATCAAAATTCGAGCACCTGGAAACTGGTTTGCATTGACAACAGTTACAGTATCCTGGGGTGGTGGTGGTGGTCATGTGATCACCATTTGTGGCTTTCACAGATGGATTTCAAAGAGCAAAGTCAATGGGGGAAGCTAGATTTGCTTAATGACAGCATGATTCACTTAGCAACCTGTTGTGGCCCACCAGGAGCCGTTGGAGCTGCCAATGGACTCCGATAGCGAGGACCCCGATGAGTCTGCTATGGAAGATGTGGAGGACTCTGGACAGGGTTCAGACTCAGAGCAGGGACCAGAGAGGCTGGCTTGGCCACCAGGAGGCGCCTGAGGCATGGAGCAGTGGGGAAGACCAAAGGGAGTTTGTCCCTGATGCCAGACAACAAAGGGCAGAGAAACAGAAGCAGTAGTTATGGAGACAGACTCATAAGAGATAATCAAGCCCAGGTGGTTGTGGCTTGGCCCTTCCCAAGAGAGTATATATGAAGAGACTTTGGGAGGAGTCCTTTTGCAGGACACAACCGTTCGTAGTAATCTGGAGAACTCCTTGTCTGGTCTGCCTTGTGTTCCCATGTCTGTTGGAGTCTGGGTTGCTGCCAACGTCTTGCCAGTGAGTCGTGTTTTGGCTTTCAGCCAACAGGATTGTAATTGCTGTGAATAAAGAGTGGCAAGCAGCTAAGCCTGTGTCTGTGTTCATTACCAGACGGAGGGGGGCCAGAAGACAAGTGATTTTTTTAAAACACGCATGACAAACAAGATCGTAAGTCAGATACAACAGCAGCTACCTTGCTTAGCAATGATAATTTTGGTCCCAGTTGTTATCATGGACTATCTGTACACGAATAACAAACAATTATTTCTTATAGTAGAGATTAAAGGAAATACCAGTGAAAGACTTGGCAGGGTTCAGCAACATTTGCAACTTGATTAGGCCCCTATTTGGACTTACCTGAGGTTATTACAGGTAGTCCACAGGTTGTGACCACAACTGAACCTAAAATTTATGTTGCCAAGTGAAACATTTGTTAAGAGGATTTGCCCCGTTTTACAACCTTTCTTGCCACAGTTGTTAAGGGAATCATTGCCGTTGTTAAGTTAATGACACGGTTGTTAAGTGAATCTGGCTTCCACATTGACTTTGCTTGTCAGAAGGTCACAAAACCCCTGACTGCATGACCCCAGGACATTGCAACTGTCATAAATATGAACCAGTTGCCAAGCCTCTGAATTTTGATCGTGTGACCATGGGGATACTGCAACGGTCATAAGTGTGAAAGTCATTTTTTCGGTGCTGTTCTAACTTTGAACAGTCACTAAGTGGACTGTTGAAAGTCGAGCACTGCCTGTATTGATAGTTTAGAGCAGTGTCTCTCCACCTCAGCAACTTTAAGAAGTGCAAACCTCAATTCCCAGGATTCCTCAGTCAACATTGGCATAGATGCCATCTATTGATTGGTTGGATTCATGAAAGAACTCCACTTGTACATTCAATGTTAATAAATAAATAAATGAATAAATGAAATTCAATGGTGAAAAAAGTAAGGTTCTACATTTAGGCAAGAAAAACGAAATGCACAGGTACAGCATATGTGGTATCTTGCTCAATAGTAGTAACTGTGAGAGGGATCTTGGAGTCCTAGTGGCCAACTATTTAAATATGAACCAGCAATGTGCAGCAGCTGCCAAAAAAGTCAACACGGTTTAAGGCTGCATAAACAGAGGAATAGAATCAAGATCACGTGAAGTGTTAATACCACTTTATAATGCTTTGGTAAGGCCACACTTGGAATATTGCATTCAGTTTTGGTCACCACGATGTAGAAAAGATGAACAATTCAGAAAGCCCCAAAACTGATGACAATTTGATGTGTCATTCATCAAATCCACAAAGTGATGTTGATTGATTATATTTAGTGTGCAAAATTCCTGTCATGGTTTACTGTAAGTAAAACTTTATAATGCCTTGGTAAGGCCACACTTGGAATACTGCATTCAATTTTGGTCGCCACGATGTAGAAAAGATGTGGAGACTCTAGAAAGAGTGCAGAGAAGAGGAACAAAGATGATTAGGGGACTGGAGGCTAAAACATATGAAGAACGGATGCGGGAACTGGGTATGTCTAGTTTAATGAAAAGAAGGACTAGGGGAGACATGATAGCAGTGTTCCAATATCTCAGGGGTTGCCATAAAGAAGAGGGAGTCAAACTATTCTCCAAAGCACCTGAGGGTAGAACAAGAAGCAATGGGTGGAAACTAATCAAGGAGAAAAGCAACTTAGAACTGAGGAGAAATTTCCTGACAGTTAGAACAATTAATCAGTGGAACAGCTTGCCTCTAGAAGTTCTGAATGCCCCAACACTGGAAGTCTTTAAGAAGATGTTGGATAGCCATTTGTCTGAAACGGTATAGGGTTTCCTGCCTAGGCAGGGGGTTGGATTAGAAGACCCCCAAGGTCTCTTCCAACTCTGCTATTTTGTTGTATTGTATTATTAATTTCATATGGTAAGTCCCAATCGAAAATTTTACCTATAGAACACATAGGAGTCCTGGACTTAAAAATTGTCCAATGGTAGAGATATGACATATTCAATGAATATGGCCCTAGAAGTCTGATTAAAATTTAGAAGCTGTTTCCATGCATTTCAAGAAAGTCCATTCCAAATATTATGTTTTAGAGCAGGGCTGTCAAACTCAATTTCATTGAGGGTTGCATCAGGGTTGTGTTTGACCTTGGGGAGCTGGGGTGGGCATGGCCATCTCGACATCACTTGGGTCAGGGGCACCTTTCATGGCTGGAGTGAGGTTGGGGGGATCCATTGTTGCCAGCTGAGGAAGGTGAGACCAGGGGGAGTGCCAGGACCTTGTCCTTCAGAGGAGCCTCGCCGTCCCTCTTAGGCCATGCAGAAGACCCCGGAGGGCAGTGCAGGCTGTCCAGAGTCTTAGATAGTGAAGGCCAAGTGCCTGGCTGTGCTTACCTCCTCGAGGCTGCTGCTGCTGTTCTTGCTCTCCATGGCCAGGTTGCTCATGGTGTATGGGGAAGGCAAAGTGTGTGATCAAATGCTATTTTGTGTGATCAAATGCATGTGGCCCTCCCGAGCTCTGTTTTCGTTGGCAGAGGCACTGCGGGTCGTTCCTTCACTGTTTCCAGGGCAGCCTCACGGATCAGATTTAAGAACCCCACAGGCCAGATGTGGCCTGTGGGCCTTGAGTTTGACACCCGTGTTTTAGACTTTAGCCCTATTATCAGTGTTGTTTGAAAACTGAGAAGCATTTAATATTTACATACACTTTGGATTCCCAGGGTTATCAAAAGAACCACAGACTCCTGTATGAAATCCTGAAGAACTCGGTTGTTCAGTATGATAGCATTGGGTTGGAAGGATCAGTAGCCACCCAGATTTGCCTTGAACTGCAAGATGGGGTGTTTGTAAATTTAATAAACAAACAAACAAACTTGGAAGATTTAGACTCCATCTAAAACAAGTTCCTATGCTCTTGTGAATGTGCAGCTACCAAATCCGGACTGAAAAAAATCTGAAGGGATTCTTTTCTTTATTTCATTTGTATGCCAACAAATCCAAAGAAATTCAGAGAGAAAATACAATCTCTCCCAGGACATTTGGTGTCCATTTGGAGGTTTGTAGCACAGGTCTTAACCTTGGCAACTTTAAGATATGTGGATTTCAGAGGTGGTATTCAGCCAGGTCTGACCGGTTCTGGCGAACTGGTAGTGAAAATTTTGAGTAGTTCGGAGAACTGGCAAATATCACCTTTGGCTAGCCCTGCCCCCATCTATTTTCTGCCTCTCAAGTCCCAGCTGATTGGCTGGGTCTTCTTTTGTTGCCCTGCACAGGAGAACGGAGCTGGAAAGCAGGTTAGTGGGGTGGGAAGGGAATGGGGATTTTGCAGTATTCTTCCCCCAGGAGTGAGCTGAGAATGGAGATTTTGTAGTATCCTTTCTCCAGCAGTGGGAAGGGAATGGGGATTTTTCAGTATCCTTCCCCTGCCATGCCCACCAAACCATGCCATGCCCACCAAGCCATGCCCACAGAACCGGTAGTAAAAAATTTTTTGAATTCCACTACTGGTGGATTTCAACTCCCCAAATTTCCCAGCCACCAATGGAGTTGAAGTTTTTGTACCTTAAAGTTGCCAAGGTTGAGAAACACTGACTTAGGGGATTGGAGGTGAATATGGAACATGGACATTTGTCTCTTTTACGGGACATTTACTGGAAACCGCATGCTCTCCAAAACATGGAATTATTAGAGCCTTATCTCTTTCACAAAAGACGCTTGGTGTTTTAACAGGGAGATGCCTGTTTGATTCTTGTCTGCTGCCTGTATTGCCAGCCACCTGTTCATCTGATTGCAACCGTTGTGTTCTTACGGTTCTCATCTCCATGGCAACTGTTACTAGACAATGGTTGGTCTCTGACTGGCTTCTCTGGATTTTAGCTGACCATTCTTCTTCGCGGATATTTAAATATTCCCAGGGAGATGAATATGGTGGAAAAAAAGAATTAAGATTAAGATGGAACTTTTAAATTCTGTCGACAATTCAGAAGTTTCATAGTTAATACTTTTAAAAAGATCTGCATTGAATATCACAAAAAGAGACCTTATGGAATACATCACTATTTGTCTGGTATCATGTTTCTTCTATGTGAGCAAGGAAAATTAGGTTCTGCATTTCTCATAATACTCCAAGGAAAGCCTAATCTAACTTAAAAGAGGGCTGTGAAAATATCTATAGAACCCTCACATCCAGGACATAAATTGTTTCAACTTCTGCCCTCAAAAGAAGGCTATAGGGCACTACACACCAGAACAACTAGACACAAGGACAGTTTTTCTCTGAATGCCATCACTCTGATTAACAACTAAGTCCCACAACATTGTCAATAATTTACTAAGGCTGTATTACTATTATTCTTCTCTTCCTTCCTAGTATTTATCCCTTCCCACTTACGACTATAACCATGTTGCTTGTATCTTTCAATTTATATTGTTTTATTTGTTTCCTAGTACTATTTGATTGCTTATTAGTAACCTTGACTATCAATAGGTGTTGTATTTTTTTATTCTTGATGAATGTATTTTATCCTCCTTATGTACACTGATTTGAAAGTGATTTATTTATCAAATTTATATCTGCTTCAATCACCAGACTGTCACCCGATTTCCAGCAATTAAAAGCCCTGACAAAAACAAGGCAACCAGAATTAAATCATCTATGGTAACATTAAGCAGGCATACCAAACTTAAATCATAACTCAATCTGGGTCAACCCATTAGTCACCATAAGCTCCCAGGAACAACTCAATTTCCAATAGATTCCAGAAAGCTAAAATAATTTGTTCTATCTCTCCTTGCCAGAGATGCTTATTAACTATAAATCCAGGTGTCCAATGTATTTTTCCCTGCCATTATTCTTGGATCGCTGAAATCCATGAACTAGTAAGTGGAAATGAATCAGGAAACCCAAAATATTGAACAGCTGGGGGGACACCTCCCATTCCATTTTAATTCATGTTTTCCTGCTAGCTATTTTGCTGCTACATATCAAAGTATCTCGATTACATTTGCAAACCAAACTGTGGGAGTTTCTTATTCACTTCGGGCCACATGCTCACCACCCACTCTGTTTCTCAGTCACCTGTTCTGTAAAACAGTCTTTTTTAGAAAGGTGTTAGTTCTGGAACTAAAAGCTGAGCCCCATATCTCTGCAATTAACAATCCATTCTCTTGCAGTCTTACTACTTGAAAACAAGTTAATTTAGCCTGCAATTCACAGGAGTCTTGGAACTTAATTATGGCTCTAATATGCTCACTAATGAACGGGAGTGTAATTATGTCATGGAGTGATTTCAGGGGTATTGCATGCTAATGTTAATCACTTCCATTTAATGTGTACACTGGTTAATGAAAATGCTATTGACTCCAGGTGGATGGCTTGGACATCAAGAAACATCAGCAAATGATTGTGAATCTTTTTTGGAGACAGTTGAGAACAAGCTAGCAGTAGTGAGTTTGATGCCTAGTAAATGCACAAGGTGAGAGAGAATGGACACCTTGTAAGTAATTCGGGTGGCTGTCTGATATCTCTTGATCTTGGGAGATGTGCCAAATAACATATCTGAAAACAAAACTACAGTAAGAAAGATCTTGCCATTTGTTGAGTCAACATTTTGAATGATAGAGGTGTCATGCCCCAGCATATAACTTTTACATACTGTTGTTGCTCTGTAGCCCCATCTAGTGGTCAGAGGGACAAATATTTCCCCAACATAGAATGTTTTATTGGAGGATGGGTGGATTTAGCTGCATGTTGAGCTGCACACAGACTAATGTATAGTGAGGACAAAACAAGAAGCTTTTTCATAGATAAGTTCTACTATTTATGCCAGGAAGCAATAGAAAAGTATGCTGGGCTAAAAGAAATGCCAACATCCTATCTGTTTTTTTCCTCTTGGATGAAATAGGCTGTGGTTTCTATCCAACAAATATGAGATGCAAAGCAAAAAGAGAGGTGAGTGAGGAGGACGTAATGGTGTAAGTTACAGATGACTTATCACATAAGGTGTTGTAGAACCAGCATCCTCTGTAGCTCATGAAGGAGCTGGAGTCCTCTGTGGTAGAGCTTCCCCTGCTTGGAAGTCACAAAGTATAGTGAATATACTGAAAAATCTCACTGTTGCTTAGGAGTTGCAGCATGGAGGGAAGCTGCTCTGTAGTTGGTACCGCAGTTTCCAATAACAAGTAGTGGGGGTCAACTTATTCTACAAAGCACCTGGAGGTAGGAGAAGAAGCAATGGATGGAAACTAATCAAGGAGAGAAGCAACTTACATCTAAGGAGAAATTTCCTGGAAGTGAGAACAATTAATCCATGGAACAACTTGCCTCCAGACATTGTAGATGGCCCAACACTGGAAGTTTTTAAGAAAAAATTGGACAACCATTTTTCTGAAATGGTATCAGGTTTCTTGCCTGAGCAGCGAGTTGGACTAGAAGACCTCCAAGGTCCCTTCCAATCCTGTTGATCTATTATTCAATCAGTAAAAGTTCCCTTCCCTTTCAATTAGGTTTCAATCAGATCAGGCTGCTTCCGATAATGAGGTGCTTTTTCCCCCCCTCAGGAGAAATGGGAGATGTAATAGCCTTTTGACTGGATAACATACCTAGCCTTACTCAACTTCTGAAGCTCCCCCCCACCCCCAATTTCCATGAAAGTTATTACAATTTCTGAAAGATTTAATTTGGTTTTGAGCCTTCTGCTATAAGATTTGCCATTCTCTTAACAATCAGCGTGATAGTGACACTGAAGAGCCTGCTCCGGAGGTACTGGCTGGGTTTCCACCTCAAGGGGCAATAAGAAGCTAGCATTCCACCAGCAATCAAGAGCAGTTTTCTGGTGGTCAGATCAGTGGTGGGGTGCTAATATTTTCACTACTGGTTCGGGAGTACTCCCACGCGCGCTTGCACGCATGAGACACTTCTGCGCATGTGCAGAAGCGTCCGGATGGGCGGGTGGAGCCTCCTGCTGCCGCTACTACCGGTTTGCCCAATCCGTCCCAAACCAAGACCAACTGACCTCTGGGTCAGATGATGAGGACCAAGTTGCCCAGCTCTTGAGCACATTCATGTACTTGTTTTAACCAGAAGTAAAGCTTTAGCAGCCTAACTTCAGTAAATGCATTTCTGTGATTGACCTGGAATAGGACACTTTTAGAGGTTCGCTTTGAATTCGCAGAGGTTCACCTTGGAGCAACTTGCAATCTCTACTGCTTATGGTCTCACGACTAAGCTTCTGAGGCTCTCCTACTCAAGCAGGGATTTGGATTCAAAGACTTCCAAGCAATGGTGCTTGTCTGTCTGTATCTCTCTATCTATCCATCCATTCATCCATCCAGTGGTGGGATTCAGCCAGTTCGCACCACTTTGGGAGCACCAGTTGTTAAGTTTCTGAGCAGTTTGGTGAACTGATTGTTGGAAGAAATCATTAGGGCACAGAACCGGTTGTTAAATTATTTAAATCCCACCACTGCTTCCAAGATCCAACACGACTCCGTAATTCTGTTTCCTGCTCATGAAGATCAAACTCTTGGTTGGCATTTGCCAAGCAAGGTGATTGTTAAGTCAGTTGTGCCCCATTTTATTACCTTTCCCCCCTAGTTGTTAGGAAAATCACTGCAGTTGTTAAGTGAAGCATGCAGTCATTAAGCAAATCTTGCTTCTCCCATTGCCTTTGCTTGTTAGAAACTGGCTGGGAAGGTTGCAAATGGCAATCATGTGATCTTGGGACACCACAACCATCCTAAACACATGCCAGTTGCCAAGCACCCAAATTTTGATCACATGACCGTGGGGGTGCTACATTGGTTGTAAATGTGAGGACTGGCTGTAAGTTACTTTTTTCAGTGCTGTGGCAACTTTGAAGGAACTGTTGTAAGTCAAGGACTACCTGCAACTGTTTTACAATGCAATGCAATGCAATGCAATGCAATGCAATGCAATGCAATGCAATGCAATGCAATGCAATGCAATGCAATGCAATGCAATGCATTACAATACAATACAATACAATACAATACAATACAATACAATACAATACAATGCAATGCAATACAATAGCAGAGTTGGAAGGGACCTTAGAGGTCTTCTAGTCCAAACCCCTGCCTAGGCAGGAAACCCTACACCATTTCAGACAAATGGCTATCCAACATCTTCTTAAAGACTTCCAGTGTTGGGGCATTCACAACTTCTGAAGGCAGGTTGTTCCACTGATTAATTCTTCTAACTGTCAGGAAATTTCTCCTCAGTTCTAAGCTGCTTCTCTCCTTGATTAGTTTTCACCCATTGCTTTTTATTCTACCCTCAGGTGCCTTGGAGAATAGTTTGACTCCCTCTTCTTTATGGCAACCCCTGGGATATTGGAACACTGTTATCATGTCTCCCCTAGTCCTTCTTTTCATTAAACTAGACATACCCAGTTTCTGCAATAGTTCTTCATATGTTTTAGCCTCCAGTGCCCTAATCATCTTTGTTGCTCTTCTCTGCACTCTTTCTAGAGTCTCCACATCTTCTCTACATCGTGGCGACCAGAACTGAATGCAGTATTCCAAGTGTGGCCTTACCAAGGCATTATGAAGTTTTACCTACAGTAAACCATGACAGGATTTTGCACACTAAATATAATCAATCAACATCACTTTGTGGATTTGATGAATGACACATTGTCATCAGTTTTGGGGCTTTCTGAATTGTTCATTTTAAACTGTGCCCAGTTTACTATGCCAGCAGTATATCTGATTACTGGCATTACAAAATTTTTCTGAGATTTCCACTTTTCAGTTTTATGCCTTCATTTTGTTTAATTGTTTATGCTTGGTATTACATATTTGTAAAATCCGAATTCCATTTTGATATACTCATTGTATATTCTTGCAGCATTAAAGAAAGATTCAATTTCAGTTTCTGACTTTCTAAATAGCTGCAAATCATCCATGTATAACAGGGGAGCTATTTTTGCACTTTGCCTTAATAGTTCATATCGAAATGTTATTTTATTCAAAACTTTGAATGAAGAATGTCATTGAAATGGCAAGGACAGGATATAGTTAATCCTTTGGCCATCACAGTTGTTTCTCACTTTTTCATAGTTTCTCTTACAAAATTCTGAATGTTTCCAAAATAGCAAGTATTTCCAAACATTTTTATATGCGACTATGTGGATGAGAAATTAATCCCTTGCTAAATAGCTTGTAATTATACTTTCTCTTTGTTGTTTATTCTTAAATTAGTTCCATCAATTGTCATTCATTCTTCAACTTTTCCAGTGTGTAATATTTTATTAAATTGAGTAGGCTTTCATGGAAAGTTGTCAAATATTTAATATGAAAGTAGTTTAATTCATATTTTCTTGATGCACTCCAGTTTTTAACTGTAGTTTACTTGATTTTTATTATTTTTATGTCATGACTGTACCATCCATTTTGAATGAGTCAGTGCTCTCCTCAATTACTTTTATCCCCTTTGCATCTTTATTGAATTCTTTTGGGTCATCTCAGATTTCACTCTAAAATTTACTGTGTTATCTTTAAGGTAAATGTTCCCCTCACACATATTTGCTAGTCATTCCCGACTCTAGGGGCCGGTGCTCATCTCCGTTTCAAAGCCAAAGAGCCTGTGCTGCCTGAAGACATCTCTGTGGTCATGTGGCCGGCATGACTAAACATCGAAGGCACACGGAACACTGTTACCTTCCCACCAAAGGTGGTTCCTATTTTTCTACTTGCATTTTTACATGCTTTCAAACTGCTAGGTTGGCAGAAGTTGGGACAAGTAACAGGAGGTCACTCCGTTATGCAGCACTTGGGATTCGAACTGCCGAACTGCTGATTTTTCTGATCAACAAGCTCATTTAAATATTAATCTTTACCAGAGTAAATATTTAAATCTGAAGAACTTTTCGCAGCCATGCTTTATAAAACCCATGGTGGTTACTGCTGAATATTTTTGATTTTATCAACATTAATTTATTTTAGCTTTATATTGTTCAATCTTCTTTGAAATGGCCATGAATCATTTAAACAAAATTGAAACTTTTTAAAGTGGTGCCAAAATTATTTTTCTTCTGTGTTTCTGCAACATTTTCATATTTTTCATCCTTGCTGTTATCTGTTTCAAAATTTGATAAAAACGTATGTTACATGGCTGTTGGTTTGAGCTCCCAGCTTGATAATTTGGTTGCAAACATTTTATCACCATTTTAGGAGACATCGTCAGTGCGTTTTGAGTTGTGCTCATCTGTCAGAATACAGGTCTACCTGAAAGCAAGTGGCAAAACAGAGGCTGACATTTGGTTCTGACGGAAGCAAACAGACCTCCGTACTATAGTGCAGGGGTGAGGAACTATGGCCCTCTTATGACCCGTGTTCTTCAATTCCTGAGCCAGGAATTCTGGGAGTTGAAGTCCACAAGTCATAAAGGGGCTGTAGTTCCCCCATCTCTCACAGTGGTGTAATAGTCCCTGAGGGGACCTGTGTATCCCAATCATACCAGGAATTATCTTTATTATTATTATTATTACTTTGTTTCCTCAAAAATAAGACTGGGTCTTATTTTCTTTTGATTCCCCCACTCCCCCAAGCATTTGGCCTTATTTTTGGGGAGGTCTTCGTATTTTAGAGGTGCAGGAGGCACTGAGCATGGTTACCTCATGGCTGCTGCTGTGTTGCAATATTTTCAGGAAGGGCTTATTTTCAGGGGATGGCTTATTTTAGCGCATGTGCGCAAAAGCCCAATTGGGCTTATTATCAGGGGAGATCTTATTTTCAGGGAAGCAGGGTATTATTTGTGTATCATTTGTTCTTTACTTACATTTAATTTTTTTAAAAAAATTATGCTTACCTTGGGCATTTTAATTAGTTGTAAGTTCTTAATGGATTGGTATAAACTTGGTGCTTTTATTGATTGAACAGTACATCAATGGAATGAATATTTAAACGAAGAGAGTATGCTTTGAGGAAACACAATTTAGAAGATGGAGAAAGGGAAAAAAGAGACAAGTTGGTTGGGAGAATGGGTTAAACAGATGTTAGGCAAAAATCATACATAATCCTTTCCTCCACAACCTTCTACAGGTTCTCAGCAGGAGCTGAACTAATAGGAGGCAATAGAATTTGCTACCTCTGGGCAAAATGGCAGGCTGCCTTTTTGGCTCTCTTTTTCATGTCCTATTTTCTGCTTGCAAACTGCTCCTAAAGCCAGAAACATGACATTTCTCTTCATGCTGAAACTGTCTCAAGGCAAGATCTCACTGCTCGAAGGGAATATTGATTAGAGGAGGTTTCTTCTTCTTCTCATGTTCAGAACAAACAGTAACAGTTATTAAAATGGACGCTTGGGGCTTGCTGGATATTGCAGAGACCTCAGTATTGAGATGTGCTACCATCTTCCCCCTAGATAGTCTTAAGCCTCCACTAGGGGAAAACATTAACATTTTGTTCATTTTCGTTGGAGCAAAATATTAATTAATCTAAAATTATTGATCCATGAAATAGTTTTCCTAGCAGTTTTCCTAGCTGATGAATGTGGAGCCAAGAGCAGAACTAGAAAGGATATGAAATGGGTAGAAATGCTAGGGATGGTCTGAGCAGAGATTAATCACATAAATACTTCTAGAAAGCTCATGTCCACTACCACAATTGTTACTGGCTGTTGGCAGTGCGGCATCATAAAGGGATGTGCTGATCAATATAAATCTATTCCATTTTTCAGTCTGTGTTAGAAGTTGAACAACCTCTTAGCCTGTAGTCCTTTAAAAATAAATTTAAAAAACCCATTAAATTTGACTTTAAGGAACCAGTTTTATTCACAGCTTTTCTTAATATATGGCTCTTTAATTCTCTTCCTTATTGAAGAGCCATAGCACCAGTCAGCCAGCCATTGTTGAGGCAATATAAAACATGTCCTCATTTCTGTTATATCAGCACAATTGTGCTTGGTTGGTGCTAGAAGATAGTATAACTTGGTAGTGAGGAACTGACCTCAGAGAGAGACAGGGAATGAAGCAGGGGTGAAATGCTACTGGTTGGGGCCGATTTGCCCGATCCAGTAGTAAAAAAGTGCTTTAAAAAAGTAAAAAAGGTTCTGACATAGCTGATCATCAGAACCTTTTAAAAGAACTTTGTAAAGCATTTTTTACTACCAATTTGGTGAATAGGTAGTAAAAAATACTAGAAAAAAGTTTTTTTAAAGTTTCCGACGATCATGTGGCACAGTTGATTATGTGTGAGTCAGTTGTACACCTTTTGTGTTATTTTTGTGTAAAGTGTGATAGATTGTTTTTGAGGTCTCTGTGACTCTGTCAGGTTCCTGCTTGTTGCACCAAGCCCACTTGGTCACATGACCACCAAGCCACTCCCACCTAGTCATATGACCACCAAGCCACACCCACCAAACCATGACCACCAAGCCACACCCACAGAACCAGTAGGGAAAATTTCTGAATTTAACCACTGGAATGAAGAGATATACAGTATGGTGATTGCAGAGAAAAAGCATCCCGTTTTAAGAAGAAGAGAATGGGAAAATGGGAAGGAAAGAGTGAAACTGAGGAAAGGACAACTGGAATATCTAAGAATATGAGAGGCCCAGAAACCTTGTCAGCATTATACACAGTGTAATCCAAATGACATTATTCTTAGATGACAATTCCCCAGTGCAAGCTTTTACTATTGCTTTGAAAAACAACAAATGCAATTTTCCAAACGATGTTCTTTTTTCTGGCTAATTTCTCACCATTTCTGGCATAAGAAGAGCGTTGGTCAGCCAAAGATAGACTCTAACATGTCCCATTCCATGTTGCTTTCAGTGCAATCGATGAAGTGACAGATGGCTTGAAAACCTAACAATGGTTCCTTGCCGAAGTGGCAGGAGATGTCAAAGGGGCTGCCACAAAGTGCTCTTTCTAGTCAGGAGGTGACATTGAAGAATCAGTGCCACTGGATTTGGACCTCCAACACAGTGAAGGATGAGGAAGATAATTAAGGATTGGAAATTAAACTTTAATGTAAACATAGAGGGAACATGATATGTTTAATCCTGAGAACACAAGCAGGGATGATAGCTCCCTTCAAATATTTGGAAGTATGTCACACAGAAGATGAACCCTTGTTCTCTGCTGACCCAGAAAGAATTGGTAAGACTACATTTGAAGTTTTGTGTATGGTTCTTCTGGGCACCACATTTCTAGAACAAGATTGATAGGTTAAGGACATTTTACGAAGGAAATGAAGATGATATGAGGACCTGAAGACGTTCCCCAGGAAGATAGGCTGAAGATATTTGTTCAATCTGAAGAAAACTGATAGGAGGCATGATATGTCAGAGTTTGTTTCAGAAATCACATCCAGAAAGCACACACAGATAACTGATTCAGCAGGATTCATTAACTTCTTTATATATATGATAACACATGAGTAAATGCACAATACCAATAGTGGATTCTCCAATGTGGTAGTAGTTACAGGCAAAACACAGGCAGAGGAGAGAACAGCAGAGGTCAGAGGTCCGAGCTTAATACAGACAAAGAGAACTTCCTCTATACAGGGCAGTTAAACTAAGCCTAAGCCACGAGCAGGCAACTAGCTGTCTCCAGCAAATACTGTTTCAGTTTCTAAGCAGCCCTCATTGGCTGACTTTGATGCTATGCCTATTCATCAACTTTGTTGCCATGCCCTATTCCAGTTCATGAATATTCTGACATGATATTAATGTTTAAATGTACAGAGAGATCAGGGGAAAAGGTTGAGAGCTATTTTCTACAGCTATGGCAATCAGGCCTAGAAACAATGAGTATACCTGAAGCTGCCTAGATTCCATTTTAATATAGGGGAAAAAATGTGTCCTGATGGAAGTCTTTAAATGGATTTCTTTAGTAGAATTTGCATGGTTTTGCTGCACAATGAAAAGGGCTGCAGCAGATGATCCTTGAGGTGCTCCCCCTCTTTGCGGTCCTATAGATTTATGAAAATAAAGTTTGATTCAATGTTAGGGGGAACATCCCACATATCAGAATGATTAAGCAATAGAATTGCCAATTACCCAGAAAAATCATGATCTTCCCTTCCTTTGTTTTTTTTTTTAAAGCAAAAAACTGCAGCTGTCAAAACCACTAGGACTTCTGCATTGGGGTTGGATTTAATGTTCTAAACATCCGCTTCCAGTTCTATGCTTTGGTCATTTTATGGATCCTTTATGGATTTTATGGATTTTGCAAGATCTCAGTGTAATTTCTACTGCTGATATATAGCATAATACAGAAAGTAATCCAGTGCTACTCTAAGGTTGTCACCATTCAGTGAAGCAGAATTAGATACTCCATTGCAATTTGATATGGGCAGATGCTACTGCTGCTGCTGAATTTTAAGTAGTCATCAGTTTTTCAGTTTTTGAATTCAGTGGCCGCTGCCATCTCAAGGAATCCTACCAAACAGGTTAAGGACTAGGCTTTGTTGCAAGCAGATTGAGACAACTGATCAACTTGGATAGCAAAGAACTCTCAATACAGACCCAACAACATCTGCCAATTTTCCTCCGTACAATCTAATTCTACTTTTCTCTTTTTCCAGCTGCCTCTTGGAGGCAGTAGGATCTCAGCATGTTTTGCATTCCTTCTACAGCAGAAGAGTATCTGAAAAATCACCTCCCTTCTCAGCATCCTGATAATAACAGAATATCTACTAGACGGCTACCTTATGCTGACAGGCAATGCATTTTGGGTCTTTTGCCAATGTTTGGATTTTTTGCCTCCTTCGTCTCAAATAAAGATTTACTTGCTCCATGTAATGTCACAGAAACACATTGATAATCAAGAAGGAAGAAAAAGCATTTTTAATTCCAGATCTCCCCAAATTTGCAAGAAGAACAACCATAGATCTCTTTGGCTTATTATATTACAGCAAAACAAACATAGATGGCAAGCTTTTTAATCATGACTCGCTCACCAGTCAATATTATTTTGGGAATTACTCAAGTCAAAAATTCAAAGTCTCTCTTTAATGCAAATGCCTAGGCCAAATAAAGCATGTGTATCTTAATGAACATAATTTAAAACATAAGGTTAAATAAAGCAAATGCTCCATGATATAAATTTTTTATAAGCTGTACTAAGGTTAGAGATGGGTCTGATGCTTGTGTTGGATTAATGGAGGGAAAATAAGATGATGCTTAATTCAGACAAGAACAATATATTCTGGCCATTCACAAAAAAGATGAAGAAGTAGAGTTTCAGCTGTTAGTGTACAAGATCCTATTCCTCTTCTCTGTAGCAACTGAGGGTTGCAGTTATTTGCATTTCTGCATTCTGCCTTGAATCAGGATGCCTAGTTTTCAATTGAGGGCAGGGTTGCTCTTGCTCTTGCTTGGAGGTAGCAGCACCTCAACTAGTCTATTGTAATTTACTTTACATAGGACTAGGTTTGAAAATTGTTGGGAAGGTTCATGACTTGGGACCTGGTTACTTCGATGAACTGTTTTTTCACCCAGTTGTTTTAAACAGTGATTTCAAATTTTGTTTCAAATTGCTGTAATTTGGTCTGGCAGGTTTGCCATGTTATGAGCCCCATCAGCCAAGGAATATCAGGTGGTAGGGACTAGGAGATTCCCCAACTCTGATGTAGCCCATGACATCTGGAGCATTCTCCCTACATAGATTATGATGACCCAACTCTGTTGCTCTTTCATAAGGTCTTGAAGACCTGGCTATATGTATATTCATACTGTAATTATTTTTATTTGTGACTGTTTGTTTATGACTATTCACTGCCCAGAGTTTTTTGTTTGGGTGGCTTTGAAAACCAGATAGATAGATAAATAGATAGATAGATAGATAGATAGATAGATAGATAGATGATAGATAGATAGATAGATAGATAGATAGATAGATAGATAGATAGATAGATAGATAGATAGGCAGGCAGGCAGGCAGGCAGGCAGGCAGGCAGGCAGGCAGGCAGGCAGATATACTAGTGGGATTCAAATAATTTAACCACTGGTTCTCTGCCCTAATGATTTCTTCCAACAACCAGTTCACCAAACTGCTCAGAAAGTTAACAACTGGTTCTCCTGAAGTGGTGTGAACTGGCTGAATCCCACCACTGGATGGATGGATGGATGGATGGACAGACAGACAGTCATACAGACATAGACAGATATAGATATAGATAGACAGACAGACAGACAGACAGACAGATAGATGATAGATAAATAGCAGTAGCAATAGCACTTAAACTTATATACCTCTTCATAGGGCTTTACAGCCCTCTCTAAGCAGTTTACAGAGTCAGCATATTTTCCGGGTCCTCATTTTACTGACCTCAGAGGGTTGGACGGCTGACTCAACCTTGAGCAGGTCAGGACTGAACTCCTGACAGTGAGTAATGAGTTAGCCTGCATTATAACCATTGCGCCATCACGGATAAAAAGTTCAACAAGTCCAAAAAGTGTCATATGACTTATAGGCATCAAGCGCAAAACTTGCTATCATCACATTGTTATGTCGGGTGCATCATCACAACATCAGAGTGGTGGCGCAGTGGTTAGAATGCACCAAAGAGCCTTGGTAGTGCAGTGGTTAGAATGCAGTATTGCAGGTTAATTTTGCCGACTGCCAAGAGTTCAATTATGAACAGCTCAAGGTTCACTCTGCTTGCCATCTTTGAAGGTCAGTAAAATGAGGACCCCCTCATTATTGGGGACAATATGCTGATTCTGTAAATCGCTTAGAGAGGACTGTAAAGCACCATGAAGCGGTATATACGTCTAAGTGCTATTGCTAAGAGGTATCAAACAAATGAGTTTTGTCCAATCAGACTTACCCACCTCCTCTACAGTTACCCAGGAAAACTATTGACCAAGATGACTGGTTCCAGGTCTGTTTCTAGATTTAACACAAAGTCCTGACATTGTTTATAAAGCCCTTAAGGGACCAGCGAATTGGGAAAGATATCACATCTTCTCTTATGAGCTTGCCCAAGCTTTAAGACCTTTAGAAGATATCTTTATCATTGGGCAAGATGCTGAGCCTCAAAAGCTAATTCAAGGTTAATACTATTAAATTTAGGATGTTGTTGTGTAAATTCATCTGTTGTGTCTTTATCTGCTCTGGTAAGGAAGACAGCTCCTGCTTTACCAGCTTTGGAGGCAGCTCTGGGGATGGTGTAGGAAAATATCTTTTCTTAGACTCTGAAACTCATGTGTTAATAGAGGTCAAGTTAGCTTGCTCTCTCTCTGTTAGTTTCTGCCAGCAAACAAAACATTTTTATTCAGATAAAGATTTAGTGTAAAACCTATTGGCTGCATGAGTGTTATTTATTTTATTGATGTCTTGTGGTTTTAATTGTGTCTTCAATTGGCCTTGACACCGTGTATTTTCACCAGTTTAGACAGCTTCTTCATCGGTGAAAAGAGGTTACAAATTAAGCAAAAGATAGAGACAACTAGGCACATAGGTAGTTGATTAAAAAAAACACCATAATAATTGCCTAGTTGCTCAGGTCGAAGATATTTTTGCAAACAAGATGGCTTTCTCAGACAATTCCAGCTGATTTTCTTTCCTGGTGCTGAACATAAAAGAGTTCACATTCTTTTGCTCTTAGCATATTATACTTTAAGCAAACCAGAAAAAAAAAGCCAGATATTCATGGGATTCTGCCTGGAGACTTTATTGAAGGAAGCGAACTTCAGGTCTTCCCCTCATATCCCCCTTCAAGGCAGCATCAATTGGTACTCTTTTTTTTTAAAATGCCACAACCGCATTCTGAGCCGAGGTGGCGCAGTGGTTAAATGCAGCACTGCAGGCTACTTCAGCTGACTGCAGTTCTGCAGTTCGGCTGTTCAAATCTCACTGGCTCAGGGTTGACTCAGCCTTCCATCCTTCTGAGGTGGGTAAAATGAGGACCCGGATTGTTGGGGGCAATATGCTGACTCTGTAAACCGCTTAGAGAGGGCTGAAAGCCCTATGAAGCGGTATATAAGTCTAACTGCTATTGCTATTGCTATTGTTGCTTTCATTCTCATCCTCAGCTTAAAGCTGCCATTAGTAATTCCCAGTTTAAAGACATAATTTCTCTCTTCGCCCAGTGCAGATTTTGCTGGGAATGCAATGTAATACATTTCATTTGGGGATGCAGTTGCTAACATGGTCAGGAATGTTAGGTGTGTCATACTGTCCACCGGATCAGTTCCTTTGTGGTGCAGAGACCTGGGGAGCCCTCCTAATGACTTCTGCTGTAATAAAAGGATTCAAACTGGGGTAGCTACACAAAGTAGTCTTCCAACAAGAGGGGGGGGGGTTAAGTGAGGAAGGGATCCACGTAATTGCATACCTACATAAATAGATTTGTGGAAGCTTTGGTGCTTTCTTAGTTGTTTACTTGCAGATGTCCCCAGCAGCCAATATTCAGATAAGCAGGTATTAACACCAGACAGATATCAAACAGAAAACAATAAAGGAACTACAAGGAGAAGACCACACCCACACTGATAGGGCAAGCTACTGTATATTATCAGGGAGCATCTCCCCTACTCACTAGAACAGTGATGGCTAACCTTTTTGTCCTTGCGGTGTGCATGCATGCCCACACTCATAATGTAATATGTGTGTGACACCCCTCACCCCCACCCCCGCGCATATGCATGTGACCCCCTGTACTCCCCCACCCCCCATATTTGTGCTTGCAATGCTCCCACAGCCCGATTTAGGCCTAGCAAGCCTCCATGCAGCCTCCTGGGACCAAAAATGGGGTGCAGGGGGGGAGCATC
This sequence comes from Thamnophis sirtalis, assembly GCF_051295495.1. Classification (NCBI taxonomy): domain Eukaryota; kingdom Metazoa; phylum Chordata; class Lepidosauria; order Squamata; family Natricidae; genus Thamnophis; species Thamnophis sirtalis. Next base: position 160,177,326 of record NW_028261381.1, on the reverse strand, counting down.
CACCCCTGCATAACCCCCCCACCCCTGCGCATGTGTGCATGTCTCCTGCATGCACGGCAGAGACCTGAAAATTAGCTGGCTGGAGGGAGGCACAGACACATGTGTCATGGAGCTGAGCTGGGTGATGGCTCATGTGCCCACAGAGAGGGCTCCGCGTGCCACCTGTGGCACGGATGCCATAGGTTCGCCATTGTTGCAGCAGATTGAGGTTTGTAATCTACTTACGAAAGATCAGGACTTGAGACCACGAAGGAAGAGAAACAGGTTTATTGGATGCATCGAGTTCAGCGTGTTCACACACCAACATCTGAACTGCCTGGCTATGTCCAGGGCAGTGATTTTATACCTTTAATCAAACTTCATCAATCAGAGGGCGTTTAAAGAGGCGTATTCATACAAAACGTAAAAACCCCTGTTCAGAACAGGGAAGTACATCTTGGAAAAATACAAAAGCAGATATTCATACCAACAGTTTTCTGCAACTTCTCTGTACTATCTCTACCCCACGCCTGGCTTCCTGTGCCCCTCCTTTACAGAGTCTTGCCACACTGTTCAGCCCTATTTATAATATGAGGAAGTTAAAAGTCAACTTTGGGACTCCAGGGCACTGGAGTAAAAGGCCAAACTAAAATGAATCTATAAGGTCCATTCTATTAAGACCACCTAACCTGGCCAGCCACTGGTGGGTTTACCTGTGCAACCCATGCTGTATCACCATCACAGCAGTAGAACCATCTAGTTGGGTAATGAAACATCTGCAAGAAAACAACCAAGCTCAGAGAGCATCAGGAACTCCACGGTTCAATCCTGGGTTATAGAAAATTCTCTTCTATTGGATCCTTTAGGTTTTTTTGTGAGCATGCACAATTGGATGCTCCTGTGCATGACCTTTTTTTGACTTGAGCTTCAGAAAAAACAAATTACATGAGCCTGGTTTTAAACATAGATTTCATGCTGTTTTGAAAGTACACTAGTCCTGTATTTAAAGAAGAAAAAAAGAGATGTATCATTTTTATGAGACACTTACCCTGTGCTGTGCAAAAGGTTGATTTAATCCAGCCCATTACATCTCCCAGCCTTGGGAAATGGGGAGGACGAAGAGGAAAACCCTGAAGCAGGTTTTGAAAATGGGGAAATACTAGGAGAATGCACTAAGGGAAGCATCTTGGACCTGGTTATGTATAAAGAATCAGCTGCTGGAGAATGGGAATTTAGGAGTTAAAAGGTTTTGTCTGGCAAGACAGCAAGTGGAAAGCTAAGAGACATTCCAGTTTCGGAAATAAGGAGCAGGAGAAGGATCTGTAGTAAGTTACAAACAGAAAGTGGGAGAAAAAGAAAAGTAATTAGATTAAGACTTGATTTCCTTTATTACTCTATATATACATTGAAAAACAGACTGGATTTGCAAATAATGCTTCCACTTCAGAAATGGCATTCAGCAGGTTCCGACCAGTTCTGAAGAACTGGTAGTGGACATTTTGAATAGTTTGAAGAAGCTGTAAATACCACCTCTGACTGGCCCCGCCCCCATCTATTCTCTGCCTCCCGAGTCCCAGCTGATGGGGATGTTGCAGTAACCTTCCCCTGGAGTGAGGTGGGGATGGAGATTTTGCAGTAACCTTCCCCCAGAGTGGGGTGGGAATGGAGATTTTGGAGTATCCTTCCCCTGGAGCGGGGGTGGGTGGGGCGAAGATTTTGCAGTATCCTTCCCCTGGAGTGGGGTGGGAATGGAGCTTTTGGAGTATCCTTCTCCTGGAGTGGGGTGGGAATGGAGATTTTGTAGTATCCTTCCCCTGGAGTGGGGGGGGGCGGAATGGAGATTTTGCAGTATCCTTCCCCTGTCACGCCCATCAAGCCACACCCATAGAACTGATAGTAAAAAAAGTTGAATTTCTTCACTGGATTTGGGTTAATGTCAGGGTTCCAAGTAACATCCCCAATGAATGAAGACTCCAAAGCTTGAGTTTCCTCAAAGTTCCATTTTATTAGATATATCATATTGGCACATCTGGGAAAACTCGAATCTGAAAGTTTCCAGATCCATCTCCGCAACCAAAGCAGACTGTAAGTATCCAAGAAGAACAACCACAAAATGATTGAATAAAAAAGCTTTTTGCAAAAAAAGGTTGGAAAATCAATAGAGCTGGTGTTTAAAATTTAGTATGGTGTTCCTGCAACTTAAGCTAGTGACACAAGATAAGAATAGCTTTGATGTATGCAACCTACTGTATATATGCAAACAGATAAAAATAGTGTGTTTTAGATTTCCAAGTACCTCTACCCTCCCCATTATTTATGAAGAAGTCTCAAGATTTTGATAATATGCAACCTTTATTGTAAGAGCTTGATTCATTACCTAGCTTTAACAATATTATATTGCATAGAATAGACTTCTCTACTCCTTCTTTTTTATATTATGAACTAGCTGATAACACAGCATTGCCCGAGTATTTATTTATAGGGGAAAAATATCTGGACCAAACATAATTTCTAATGTTGGATTTTCCCCCTTACTAGAGGGACCACTTTGTGGAGTACTGTGATACCATTACCATGGCAACTCCACTGCACTGTACAGTAGAAGCCATTTTACAGCAGTACAGTAGAAGTCATTTTAAGGCATAACAGGCTGTATCTGAACAGAACACACACCCAGAGGAATGTTAGGGGTGTCGTAACCCTACAGTATTTGTTTCCAGAACCATTTCAGTTTTTACAGAGTCTTAGAGATTATTAAGCATTGGAGCTAAGCAATTACCTAAGCTTTTCTGGAGTGATATGCCTTCTCCAGTTTGGATATCATCCACATGTTGGACTTCCAACTCCTAGAAATCTCAGGCAACCTAGCTATCACTGTGGATTCTGGGAGTTGATGTTCCTAGGGTGTCTTGGGGAAGGGCTAATAATGAGGACAAATGATCATCTGTACTTGAGCTATCTCAGAGTAGATGCTTTTTCAGGAGGCAACTGGACTTTCTTCTTTTTTCTTTGAAGATGAGTTGTTTTTCATCCAAGAAGCTTCTTAAGCTCTGAAGACAATCTCAGAGTAGCTGCCAGGGCTTGGCAGTTGATTTCCTATATTAGGTCCAAGTAGGAGCTGTTGATAGGTAGATCTGAAGGGTGCATCCTCTAGCTCTCTGAGGATCCCTAGAGGAGATGGCTTGAACTGAAGACAAAGCTATGAACTTGTTAGTCTGGTAAATGTAGAAAGTCACTTGGCCATTGGAACATCTGAGCAGGTCCATTGTGTTGCTTTGATTTAAAGAAGTCTTGAGTATTTAACATTACATGTTTTGACAGTAGCAAGAATTGTATTTGCACAGTACTGGAAAAATGAGGACACACCTACAGAAGAAGATATAATAAAAAAATAGACTGTGCAGAAATGGATAGATTAACACTGAAGATAAAAGAAAAAAAAGACACAGAATATTTTCAAACTTGGGACTTCTTTTATCAATGGTTGGATAATAGAGGCAGAAACCAGGAACTGGAAAAAAAAAACATTATTATGCAAATAAACTCACCCAGACAATACACTGTTCACCAAGCACTTATTGTATGAAAAGAGAAAATATATAATTAAACTGAAAAAAAAGGAAGAAGCCTTGAGCACTGTGCATTTAGATTATGGTGATACCTTCAATAGTCCCCTAGATATTTATTTATTAATTCAGTTTCAAGGCCACCTGATTCAATGGACACACTGGGCAGCTTAAAAGTTTTTTTAAAAAAACAAAATCCATCAAGAAGAAAAAAGAAGGCAACTAACCGGAACCAAAACCTGACAAGCCAAACAGTTGATAACCAACTAACAGAATCTCAGCCAGAGGTAGTATTCAGCAGGTTCTCTCTGATTCGGGCAAACCAGTGACGTGCAGTCAGCTTTAGCCCCGGTGAGGCTGTTTTTAGACTTGTGGACTTCAACTCCCAGAATTCCACAGCCAGGCATGCTCAGTTTCGATTTAAAGCGACAGCACTTTTCCCCCCTTGCAAAATAAGTTTTGCCATTCTTTTTCTTCTCCCTCCCCCTCCTTCCTCCCTCTCTCCTTCCCTCCCCCTCTTTCAAACAGACACACACAGACAGAGAACTTAGATCCTTCTCTCATTCACTCACTCTCAAACACAAACACAGAAGTTGGATTGGATATATTTTCCAAAGGCTTGAAAGCAGCTCCTCTGCCATACCCCCCCTTTCCCTGCTGCCTTCAAACTTTTTGAATTCCTCCCCCCTCCCTACACACGGACCTTTTCCAGCTGTTTCAGAGACAATTTCAACTCTGCTTCTCCGTGCCCTGCCCTGTCCTCTTGAAAAGCCAGAGCTCTGAAGTCAGACTGAGCTAGTCGCTCCCAGAAAACTCTAAAAAGCCTCTAAAAATGCCCTCTACAGGAGGTGAGAGAATACTTGCCTCATTTGCATAAGAAATTCTTCCCTTGTTAACCCTTGCTTAACTCTTAAAAGGCGAAAAAATCCTTATGCAAAAGAGGCCCCTAGTTCTCTGGCCTCCTCCTAGTTAATACTGAGAGCAGACACCAAGCCACTGTGACTTGAAATCTGGTAGCAACTACCCTGGCTTTAATTATTTTAAGAAAATTATTTAAAATCCTTTCCTTTCCCTGAGGAGACTGGTGAGGCCCCGCCTCCCTTGCCTCTAGTGACTGCACGTCCCTGGGGCAAACTGGTAGTGGTAGCTGCGGGAGGCTCTGCCCACCCACACCGTCATATTTGCAAACTGGTAGGGAAGGTAAGTGAATCCCACCGCTGGTCTCAGCTAATATATCAACAGGAATAAACTCTAAGGCTGCATCTTTTTCCCATTTGAAAAATACATAAAAATACCTGTGCAAAATGAAATGTAACTGAAGTCTAATCAAAACATAACAACTGAAAGCTAACATCTTGCCCTTGTGTGAAAGTAGGGATACCTCCCTAAAGCAGGCAAAAGTTTATCTTCTAATTGTCATAAGTTTGGCTTTCTTAGCTGGAGAAGCAGTCATATTCCAATGAGAGTGATATATCGGTTTCTTCCTAAGGGGGAAAATGTCTGCCTTTCTATGTCAATGGCAATGTTTACCGCAATTATTAGGAAACAAATTATTTCAGAAAAGTCATTGATTAATAAAGCAAATGATCATCTGTGCATCTATCTTAAAAACAACAACAGGCAAATATCATTATGATTGACTGTTTTTTTTTTTTAAACCAATCATTCAGAACCCAGGAAAGAAAATGCTATTAAGGTAACGGGGAATCATATTATACTCTTAAAATTGAAGAAGCAGAGCAGCATTTGAGAAACTTTTAGCGAAGAGGAAAGAGGTTAACACTCGAGCTTGTATTCTTGCCGGCTGCTTTTTATCTAGAGAGAGATACCTATTCAAGCATGGAATTGAATATAGACATCCACTGTCAGCCCTGCTCTTTAACTTATGCAAAGTGATTCTGGCTACAATGGCCAGAAATTTTGCATTCATCCTTTGCCTGTGGAATGAGGAGTTTAAATGATTTCCAATGGTGCAGAATTTGTACACAAGCTAAAAATAATGCTGACATTTTTAAACTTAAGTAAGAATCTCCTTGGCTTTTAGGAAAGAAAGATTTCAGAGCTATGCTCAGGGATGATGAAGAGGGGGGGGGGGAAGCTGCATTTCCCCCCCAGTATTTGGCAGGAGAAGCTGTTTCAAGGTATTATGCCTCCTTGGTGGAAAGATAGAAAGTGTGGGGGGAGGCGGAAAGGGTGGGCAGGACAAGAAATAATGGGTGGAAGCTTGTTAAAACAACCTAGAAGTAAGGAGAAATTTTCTGACACTGATAACAATTATTCAATAGAATAGCTTGCTTTCCAGTGTTGTTGCTCCACAGTGGTGGGTTTCAAATTTTTTTAGAATCTCTTCTGTAGATGTGGCCTGCTTTGTGGGAGTGGCTTGCCGGCCATGTGACTGGGTGGGAGTGGCTTGCCAGCCATGTGACTGGGTGGGCATGGCCAACTTGTAAAATGTGGTGAAACTCACTTAACAACGCTCTTGCTTAGCAACCAAAATGTTGGCTCAGAAACTCTGGCATTTTAAGAACGCAAGTCTTAAAGCTGTCAAGTTACAAGACCCTTGCACCCCTACCCTTTAGAAAAAAACCACCAGGGGTGTTCAAACTTGACAGCTTTAAGACTTGTGGACTTAAACTCCCAGAATTCCTCCTCTCGCTCTTCATCTTGATGATGTGCGGATGGGCGAGGGGAGGGAGCTGGAACCAGTACTAAATGGCACAGTAGATTTGTGGAACCTCTTCTATAGAAGAGGTTAGAACTGGCAGGAATCCACCCCTGGTGCTCCATCATTGGAGATTTTCAAAAATAGACTGGAAAATCATTTGATTGGGATGGCATAAAACTCTTGCCTTGAGCAGGTGGTTGAACTAGAAGACCTCCAAGATCCCTTCCAGCCCTAAGATTTTATGTTTTATGAGATACCATAATATGCATCAGAAAGCAAGAAGTCTCACCTTTTTATTTTTGTTTTGGGCTTTTTTTCCTTTTGTGTACAGAGCTCTATAGGATTAAACTGCCTAACCCAGCACATTGCCAGTTAGTATCCACAATGTGCAAAAAAGACAGCACAAATGCCACAGTTCTCCTATTTGTCTATGCCAGATCCCAGAGTAACAGAATAACAGAGTTGGTAAATCTTCTAGGAAACACATTCCAGATGAATAGTTGTCCAATCTCTTCTTGAAAACCTCCAGTGTTGAAATACCCACAACTTCTGAAGGCAAGTCATTCCACTGATTAATTGTTCTGTCAGGACATTCCTCCTTATTTCTAGGTTGCTTCTCTTCTGGATTAGTTCCATCCATTGCTTCTTGTCTTGTCTTCAGGCGCCTGAAGGATAGGTTGATCTCCTCTTCTTTATGGCCAGCCCTTAGATATTGGAACACTGCTATCGTGCCACTCACTATTCTGTCTTTTGATGCAGGATGCCTTAGTTTCTGAGTCTGTAAAAGACTCGCAATGTCCAGTGATATATGGATATGCCAACAATGGTTTCTTGGTTAAAAAAAATATAAAATCAACCTAGCACTGTCTTTTTCTGGATATTTATTTATTTATTTATTGTTATTTGTTATTAGTTATAACTATTAATTATTAATTATTAGTTATTAATAATTAATTGTTGATTATTGATTATTTACTAGAGCCGAGGTGGCGCAGTGGGTAGGGTGCAGTACTGCAGGCCACTTCAGCTGACTTGTTATCTGCAGTTCAGCGGTTCAAATCTCACTGGCTCAAGGTTGACTCAGCCTTCCATCCTTCCGAGGTGGGTGAAATGAGGACCCAGACTGTGGCGGCAATTTGCTGACTCAATTGGCTAAAAAATCTGTAAACTGCTTAGAGAGGGCTGAAATAGAGCCAAGGTGGCGCAGTGGTTAAATGCAGCACTGCAGGCTACTGCTAGATCAGCAGGTCAGCGGTTCAAATCTCACCGGCTCAGGGTTGACTCAGCCTTCCATCCTTCCAAGGTGGGTAAAATGAGGACCCAGATTGTTGGGGGCAATATGCTGACTCTCTGTAAACCGCTTAGAGAGGCCTGAAAGGCCTATGAAGCGGTATATAAGTCTACTGCTATTGCTATACTGCTATTGAAATTCCTATGAAGCGGTATATAAGTCTAATAAATAAATAAATAATAAATAAATAAATAAATACTATTTATTATTTATTATTTACTTATTACTTACTATTTATTACTTATTACTTATTACTTATTTATTTTTTGTTATTTCTTATTTCTTATTTCTTATTTCTTATTTCTTATTTCTTATTTCTTATTTATTTATTTATTTATTTATTTATTTATTTATTTATTTATTTATTCATCTGAGTCTAGTCTCCTGCTGTAGGATTTCTTGGTGATGTTCTGACTTTCAGGCTTCTACTAATTTATTTTAGAACAGGGGTAGATAACTGGCTCTCCATAGGCCACATGGAATTCTCTTTCACATCCTTTTGTAGCTGAACACTTTGGCCGCTGTCACTGACAAGGATTGGTACATTTGAAAAATTATTCCCACCCATTTGCTGATCAAGCCAGAGGTGGGTTGCTCCCGGTTTGGCCCGGATTGGGCAAACCGCTAGTAGCAGCGCTGGGAGGCTCTGCCCACCCACCTGGATGCTTCTGCACATATGCAGAAGCTTCTGCGTATGTGCAGAAGTATCGCACACATAGCAATAGCAATAGCAATAGCAGATTTTTATATACCGCTTCATAGGGCTTTCAGCCCTCTCTAAGCGGTTTACAGAGTCAGCATATTGCCCCCAACAACAATCCGGGTCCTCATTTTACCCACCTTGGAAGGATGGAAGGCTGAGTCAACCCTGAGCCGGTGAGATTTGAACCGCTGAACTGCTGATCTAGCAGTCAGCCTGCAGTGCTGCATTTAACCACTGCGCCACCTTGGCTCATCCATGAGCAAACTGGTAGTAAAAAAAATTGGGAACCCACTACTCGTTCAAGCCCTCTATGCAATTTGGCCCTATGCCTGCCATTTCACTCCGTCCCCAATATTTGATATCAGTGTAGCTTTTGGCTCAAATCATCTCCCATTAATACCTGTCTGCAGAGTCAAGATGGTGGCTCTTGATTACCTGATTGCAACCCTACCCTTTTTAAAATCTGTAGATAAAAATTGGCAGGGGTTTAAATCACATTGCCGCATTTTCTGTCTTGACATTTTTTTTACTTCATCAATGATGCCCCAGCCTATAAAAAATGTTGGCAATCAGGCTGAAATCCACCACCACTGATTTAAAGGCTTCTAGAGCATCTGTCAAAGATCAATAATAAACCTTGCTTATAAACTAAAAGATGTGATACTAAAGACAAATGGAGAAGGTAAACAGAGAAAGGAGAAGGCAAAGCTGGCTGATTACATGCTGTCAAATCATTTTTGACTCCTAGCAACCAGATAGATTTTCTCCATGACAATCTGTCTCTTAAGTTAGTCTTTCAGGTCTTCCAACAGTGTGTCCATTATAGCAATAGCAGTTAGACTTATATACCGCTTCATAGGGCTTTCAGCCCTCTCTAAGTGGTTTACAGAGTCAGCATATCGCCCCCACAGTCTGGGTCCTCATTTCACCCACCTCGGAAGGATGGAAGGCTGAGTCAAACTTGAGCCGGTGAGATTAGAACCGCCGAACTGCAGATAGCAGTCAGCTGAAGTGGCCTGCAGTACTGCACCCTAACCACTGCGCCACCTTGGCTCATTGCCACTATAACTGAATCCATTCCCCTTTGATGTAGGCCATCCTCTTCTTCTTCCCTTCCCTTCTACCTTTCCCAGCTTTGAAGCCTTTTCCAGAGAGTTAGGTCTAAAGTAGGTTAATTTGAACCTGTTCTCAAGGGAGAACTCTGGAAATAATTTGTTCAATCACTCATTTGTTTCAATCAATCAATTCAGCTTATTACACTCATAGGCCAGAGACAAGAACAAATAAAAATACTCAGTGAATAGCCAATTACATTTTTTAGAATAAAATAATACATAACAGATAAAATCTCTCTCTATATATAAAAACGTGTGTATGTGTGCATGTTCCAGCATAACACTGGAACGCCTTGAGCAATTTCAACCAAACTTGATACACAGATGACTTACTCTCTGGAAACAAATACTGTGGGGCCAAGACGCTGCTAATACCCCTTGGAGTGTGTGTTCTGTTAAGATACAGCTGTTAAGTGAATCACTGCCATTGTTAAATTAGTAACAGGGTTGTAAAGTGAATCTGGACTTTCCTATTGAATTTATTTGCCAGAAGGTGGCAAAAAGTGATGACATGACGGCCCCCAGGACACTGCAACCGTTATAAATATGAACCAGCTGCAAAGTATCCAAATTTTGATCATGTGACCATAGGATATTGAAATAACCACTTATTCATCCTCCTTGCCACCATGAAGAGCTGCTGACTGACTCATCATCATGCAAAAAAGCAAAGCAAAGCAAACATGATTATGCAAATGAAAACAAAAGAAAACAAAATTAAAAATGAGGTATTTATACAAGAATAAACAAATATATTCAATCCTCTTCTTTCTCTGAGCCTGAGGAGGGTAGAAAAAAGAGACGAGGCAAAAGGACTAGATCCCATTTTTGAACAAATCTTCGTTCATTACAAGTAGGAATGGAACACAATAGCATATAGCATGATAGGAAAACTTGCTTGCAGTCTCCAGTCTGGCCTTTTTATATAGGAATGAGCATGTCAGGGTTCCAAGTAACACCCCTAATGAAAGAAGACCCCGAGGTGACCAATGAATACTAGAAATACACCGAAGCGAGGTGTAGAGGGAAAGAAGAGGGGGGAATTAAGAGGGAGCGGAAGGGAATGTAAGGAGGGTGAGATGGTGGGAAGGGGAGAAAGGAATGGCTGAGGGGGAGGGGAAGTAGAAGAGGGGATTGTTGGAAGGGAGAAATGAAAGTTGGAGGGGTAGAAGGAAGGGTGTATGTAGGATAGAAGTGTTATGAGTTGTTTATTGCTTCTTCTTTTTTTAACTGCACAGTATTTAAGTGATTGTATAAAGGAAAATGAAAATGTAATAAAAGAATCTTTGATGAAAGAAGACCCCGAGGCTAGAGATTCCTCAAAATTCCATTTAATAGAGATGTCATATTGGCACAACTGGGAAAACTCGTATCTGAAAGTTTCCAGGTTTTCCCCACCCAAACGAAAGTCCAAGCCTCTGCCAAGCATCCACATGTCCTTCACATGGTCTAATCAAGCATAGTCCCAACTGGAGAGGCCTCCCAGTCACACTACTCCACGTGCAAGGCTAGATGTCCTTGTCTCTCTGAGAAAGGAATGTTATTTTGGCTATATCTACCCACTTCATATAATCTCCTCTCCCAGTTTCCCACAACAATAAATGTGGCAGGCCTGAAGGCCCAATGTAAAAGATGGCTTCTAGGCCTGACAGAGCATTCAATATAATATTATATTGTATAATATTTAATACTGTACCCCACCCCCCATTTTTGCTGAAATTTGGCAGCTTCATTGTTTTAATGTTAAAAACATCACTTTTTTACAGATTAAATCAGGGGTGTCCAACCTTAGCAACTGTAACACCCGTGGCCTTATTCTAATCTAGCATGGCTAGCTGGGGAATTCTGGGATTTGAAGTTCACAAGTCTTAAAGTTGCCAAGGTTGGGCACTCCTGCATTAGAATATAGATACAGTACATATCCCCCCTCCCCCGTCTCTCTGTCAAAAAAGTCAAGGTGGTGGCTGTAACCATGTATTCAGAGTCCAGTACTGTTTTACTTGTGTCAAACACATGAGATGCAACTAAAAATGGTTGGGGCGTAGACCACACGGTCACAACTGCCATCTTGATTTTTTTGGAACCATCCCCTTCATCCCTGCAGACATGGTTACCTGCCTACTCCTGTTTAGAAGATATGCACAAATCACTGGGATACAGCTTAATATTTTCTACTGTGTAACAATACCTATGAATGGTGGAACCCAACACCGAAAGACTAAAAACAACACAAAATTAACACAATTTAGACCTCTTATTTTTCACTAGCAAATGGAAACAGTTTGGAAACTGTGTGCCCTAAACTCTTAGTAACTCTATTGAAAACGCAGCTTTCTTTTGGCTTACTTACAGGATATGGTGTCACAAATCTTAATAGTACTCTCTTCAAGAATTGTGGCTGCAGTATACAGTGTGTCTAATTAAAAAGTGAATTATTTCCCATAATTAAGGGGTGTCTCTTGAGCAGCTCTGCAATTTTCTCCAAATGTATCAACACACATCGGGATCTAGGTTGCGGGAGAAAGGAAGACATTATTGACAAGTCAAAGATGGGAACATCTTCAACTACCAAATCATGCTGACCTGCCAAAATAGAGAACCTGGTTCATTTTTATTCTTTTTCATTCTTTTAAATACTGATCTTTAGAACCGTTCTGCAAAATGACAGCTTTCCTTGTTCCCAAAGCAGGATTGTCCAGGAGCCAAATGCCCATATGATTCACTGACTTTAATTTACCAGGAACTATTTTACCTTTCAGGATGACAAAATGGATCCTCATTGCTTATGTAAATAGAAACCCCATCCCACTCCCCAAATAATTTGTTCCTCAGAGTCAAATGCTAATAAAGCAAGTGGCCTTGAATTCAGCAAGTGACGAGAAGTGCACTATTTTATTTGGCACTTCACAGTATATAAGATTGACAGCTCCCCCAAGTATAGAATTTAAAATAAACTGTGTGGTAACAAAAGGGATGAGGAGATAACAGCCTGATATTAAAAAGATACATGTGAGCTTTCAAGTGACCGTAAAGCATTTGGAAGAGTTCAAATTTCACCCGAGTTCTGCACCAAATTTCAAGAATAAACTAACAGCGAGAAGGATAATGAAGATGACCAGTGATTGGAGATCAAGTTCTGTGAGTTGAAACTAAAAGAACTGTCAGCCCTGCCTTGTTCAACTCTAGGCAAGAACGATCCATGACTCCATCTTTAGAGTAAAGTATGGTTTTACTAAACTCAAGTGAAGTATAGCAAAGCAAACACAGGTCTGAGGTTTCTGTGCCAATTCCCTAGTCAAATTCCCCTGGTTCCCACATCTGCCTTTCTGTTGGTTCCCAGGTGTCCAATCATATTCAAACCAGATGTTTTCAAAGCAGACATCCTTGGAATGCAGCTGCAGTCTTTTTTTTTAATCGGATGTCCTTGAGATGTTGTCTCTGGTCAGTACAAAGTACTTTTGTGTTCCCTCTTTCTTCCCTCCAAAAGGGCTACCCCCAACCCCCCCGAGGTGGTATTCAGCCAATTCTGACAGGTTCTTGGAGAAACAGTAGCGGAGATTTTGAGTAGTTCAAGGAACCGGCAAATAGGCTGGCCATGCCCCTTCTGCCTCCCAGCCGATCTTCTTTTGTTGCCCTAAACAGGAGAAAGGACCAGGAAAACAGGTTAATGAGGTGAGGAGGGAATGGGGATTTTGCAATAACCTTCCCCCAGGAGTGGGGAGGGAATGGGGATTTTGCAGTATCCTTCCCCCAGGAGTGGAGGGGGAATGGGGATTTTGTAGGATTCTTCCCCTAGGAGTGGAGAGGGAATGGGGATTTTGCAGTATCCTTCCCCTGCCATGCCCACCAAGCCACACCCACAGGAACAGTAGTAAAAAAATTGAATCCCACCATTGCCCCCCCCCCACCCGAGTTTATGGCAGGCTGGCACTCAGGCAAAGAGAAAGCAAAGCGAAGTGGCAGATCTGACACTCTTTAATCTTGAGAAACCATGTTTAAACTTGAGGAAAAGAGCAAGGATAAACACCCTTACAATATTTGAAAGGGGCTTTAAATGCTGTTTGCCTCTAAACTAGGGGAACGACTGGGAAACTTCAATTTTTCAATTTTCAGATTTATCTGGAAAATTGAGATAAGGAGAACGATACCTAGGATATCAATATAGTTAATCCGAACATTGGCTTATGTACTCAGTCCAGTTCTTCCCAGAGTTTCAATTACTTCCCCCTCCCCTTGCTCTCCAGGGGCTAGAAATAGTTTGATATGGAACCATGGAATTAGTGCACAAACCACCTACTTTTACTCTGAGCCATGTCTTCGGATCCATCCTTTGATGTTTTTTTTTTAGTGCCTGGAGAATGTAAGGAGCGGGCATGAGAAGGAGGGGAGTGATCAGATGTTTGTCAAGCCTGGAAACAAGTCCATAAAAACTCATTTAAAGCTTCTCTTACTACACCAATGTGATTTTGCATCCTGAGTTGAAAGCCGCTGCAAAAGTATTCGCCTCTGAATGTCGCTTCAATCTTGTTTGCTTAATGTGGTGATAAAAGGAACGCTCTTTCCTTGAAGAATGACACACAGGACTCCATGACGCTGAAAATCTTCTTACCAGGGTGGCAAGAGGAATACTAAAAAAAGAAAAAGAAAAAAAAGTGCTAATCAAACTGGCATTAAGAAATAACTGTTTGGAAGTGTCCCAGCCCATTATAGGGACGCTTAGAATAGCCATTTAAGATGAGGAAGCTGGGAGGAAACCGTACAGATAAATTTTATTTAGAAAATTTGCATTTAAGTCACCAAGAGACGTTTGTCCATCACATGTCAGAGAAGATAAAAAAATGATAATTGGCCGGCTGTTGGAGAAGTCTAAAGAGGCTTCTTCCTTTTCACAAATCACACGAGCAAATGGAACCTTTTAAAAAAAAATAGCTTATTTTGGTTCTTATATGGACTAGATAGTGATCCTAAGGGCTATGAAGTATTTCTGTCAACCCTGAAGCTGACCTGACCGAAGCCATCTTTGGAGTGATGTCACCAGGCAACCATATCTTGATTGGACCATGTGACTGATTGTTTAGGGTGGAGGGAAAACTTTGACTTTTCATTAGGTGAAAACTGTGGGAACCTTCAGAATCGGTTTTCACCAGCTTGTGCCAATAGGATACATCCAATAAAACTATTCTTTGAGGAATCTACCTGCCTCAGAGTTTTGTTTGCTGTGGGTATGTTACTTGGAACCCTGATATTTTCGGGTTCAAAGTGGAAGTAATTTTGGAGCATTACATGCCAGAGTGGTATGCACATAACATCTTTTGGAAACACCTTAACACATAGACAAACACACATAGACACACCAGTGGTGGGTTACGAACCGGTATGCCCTGGTACGAGCATTCCGGTGCCTGCCGGGAGCACTGAGTACCATTCCGGTACGGTGCTTCGGACACCCGGACTTCATATCGATATTTGAGGTTTTTGGGGCTTCCGCGCATGGAGCGTACGGCGCCTGTGTGATGCTCCGCCTAGCAGCTGGAGCATTGTGGAGGCGTTGCGGGTGGTAAGTACGCATGCATGTGCTGTGTGCGTTCATGTGGTGGACACCCGGCCCCAGTTGCAACGGGATCCGTACCCCACCACTGAGATGCACACATGATAGTGTGAAAATCATACCAATGCAAGCACAGGAAATAATAATAACCATCCTCAAAAATGTAGCATCAGTCCTTTGAAATATGCCAGGCCAAGAAGTATCCATAGTAAAGACTACTATATTGGAAATCTATTTTAATAGGATAAAATAACAGAATCTTAAAAATCTGCCAGCTTCCCTCTGCCTGCTCATATACCAAAAGGAATCAAGGTGGGATTATTCTCAATGTATTTCTTTCTCAGGCTCACTTGTCTCTTTTATCTGTTAATAGTTCTTGTTTACTATCACCAGATTTATTCCTGTTTTATTCTACATATAGAGTAAGATTGATATGATACTCGGTTGCAAGGTGTTAAGACTTTACTTAGAATTTAACCGTGAACATCCATTTATACTGAGTGGAAAATGTGGTAGATAACTTTGTATAACATACTAGACTAAGCTAAAATGGATTTGGGCAGTGAGTAGTTCAGTCTTCACTTAGACATTGCCGTAGGACATTGTGTGAATGGGGTCATTGAGCCTAAGTGTGGTTTATTGGTTGAGACATAGCACGCTATGTGCACTTTACAGATGTGTGAGGTATTTAAATCTAGGTTTGGTGTATTTTCTGAAAATAGCCTTTGGCAGCACACTTGTTACAGTGATAAAGAAAAGCTAATATTCTTAGATGTTGGCAGGAAGGGCACTTTGTGCCTAAGGTTTGCAATCTTTTGAGAATTTTGAGAACATATTTACTTATTTTAATTGGATTTCTATACTGGTGCAATCACACAGTGGTTTATAAATAACACCTTTTCCATGGTGCAAATTACAGTATTAATACAACTGTAGAAACAGAGCTCATCCATGATTTAAAACTGGAGCAATATATTCATAAAACTGGAGAATATATTTATAACTGGCTGACCAACTGTACTCAATGTAACTACATCTCAATGGAACTACATAAAGGGAAGCATGCAGTGGGGTACCCCAAAGTTCTCTCTAGCCCAGAACATCTTCACAAACTATTTAGATGAGAGGATAGAAGGGGGACTCATCAAATTTTCAGATAACACCAAACTAAGGGAAATAGCCAATACTTTGTCAGATAAACTCAGGATCCAGAAAGATCTCGACAGACTAGAACACTGCACCCTATCTAACAAAATGCAATTTCGTGGTGAGAAAAATAAGATTTTACACTTAGACAAGAAAAACCAAATGCCCAGGTATAGAATAGATGGTACCTGGCTCAACAGCAGTAACTGTGA
This sequence comes from Thamnophis sirtalis, assembly GCF_051295495.1. NCBI lineage: Eukaryota > Metazoa > Chordata > Lepidosauria > Squamata > Natricidae > Thamnophis > Thamnophis sirtalis. The sequence continues at coordinate 160,161,101 of NW_028261381.1, read as the reverse complement.
GACAAATCTAAGAGTCCCAGCGGACAATCATTTAAATATGAGCCAGCAGTGTGTTGCAGATGCCAAAAAAGCCAACACAGTCCTAGGCTGCAGTAACAGAGGGATAGAATTAAGATCATATGAAGTGTTAATAACATTTTTTTCATACCTCAGTAAAACCAACACTTGGAATATTGCATCCAGTTTTGGTCATCCTGATATAAAAATGATGTGGAGACTCTAGAAAGAGTGCAGAGAAGAGCAACAAAGATGATTAGGGGACTGAAAAACGGTTGCAGGAACCGGGTATGTATAGTTTAATAAGAAGAAGGACTAGGGGCTGACATGATAGCAGTGTTCCAATATCTAAGGGGCTTCCACAAAGAAGAGGGAGTCAACATATTTTCCAAAGCACCTGAAGGCAGGACAAGAAGCAATGGATGGAAACTAATTAAAGAGAGATGCAACCCAGAACTAAGGAGAAATTTCCTGACAGTTAGGACAATTAATCAGTGGAATGACTTGTCTTCAGAAGTTGTGGGTGTTCCATCACTGAAGTCTTTTAAGAAAAGATTGGACAGCCATTTGTTTGGAATGCTATAGCGTCTCCTTCCTGGGCAGGGAGTTGGGGCTAGAAGATTTTGCAAGTCTGTTGTTCCGTATTTTATACAAAGAATTCCTATCCTATCTAATTTAAGTAGCTGTCCAGAGGAACTACATGTTAACCTGCTTTCAGAAGATCATCAATGTTGAAGAAAACTTAATCTTGTATTTCACAAATAGGAGCCACAACCAAACAAGAACATGTCCTCTTAGTGTCATCCCTCTAAATCAGTGGTGGGTTCTAGATCCCGTTGCAACCGGTACGGTGCATTGGGGCCCGGCGTCCACCACATGAACACGCACAGCATGCACATGCGTACTTACCATCCGCGATGCTCCAGCTGCTCAGCAAAGCATCACGCAGGCGCCATACGCTCCATGCACATGCGCAGAAGCCCCGAAGAGCTCAAATACATGTAAGGACGGCGTGTGGGTGGGCCTGTGGTCCCTCCGGAGCACCGTACCAGAACGGTACCCCGTGCTCCCGACAGGCACAGGTACCAGGGCGTACCGGTTGTAACCCACCACTGCTCTAAATTCACTATAGTAAAGAATTACCAACCATTTTCCACAAGTTGTTCATATCCGATGGGTTGATATATTTATATTTGCTGTTCCAAAATCGGATTTGATGGGAGTATTGCTCCAATTCGATGAGTACCATTGGGAAACAATTAGTTTTTGGAATCTGATGGTACATATGCATACATCTATAAGTATAGAAGAATGATAGTTTCCATGTACTCACACCGTATACTGCTGTCAACATCTGTTTGCTTTGATCTTTTCCCTAGGCTGGCAAGCAGATTTCCAAATGAAGCCCTGGACTGCAGCTGCAAATTGTTTTAATTTTCTAACAAAGTTTAATGGGACCCACTTGAGGCCCTGAATAATTTTTGGAAATAAAAATGATCATAGACGTTGGTGCTTTGCTTTCCAATGGGCACGTCTCCTCCCCCTCCTTTTTAAGTTAAGACATGTCTTTTGTAATTTTCTAAGTCCCACAAAGGGGGGTGGGAGAGAGCTTGACCGGAATGTTTTTAGATACATTAATGCTTTTAGGACTGATGTGAATTAGTTTGTTTTCTTGGATACATATGCTGATTTTGCTTTCACTCTGGTAGTTCAAGGCAGATTATATAGAAGAAAACCTCTCATTTTAATCTCTGGAACAAGAGTTCAGTGAAATAAAGTCAGCTGAGAAAGTGTGAAGGGCCTAAAATTCACACAATGAGCTTTGTGTGAATTGAACATTTGAATGTGGATCTTCTTGGCCCAACATTCTGATTAGCACATTTTTCGGACTATAAGACACACTGGAGTATAAGACACAGCAAGATTTTGAAGAGGTAAATTAAAAAAATAAAGATTTTGCCCTCCCCATTTTTTGTGAAAAAGGGACATGCAGAGAGTTTGAGAGGCCTGCAAAGTGCTCCTGGGGGCCGGGGAGGGCAAAAATACAATGCTTGGGGGGTGGTGTTGGAAGATGATAAATGGATAAGTTTTTTTGTAAACGGGGTGTGCATAGGATGTGGGAGGCGTGTAGAGTGCTCCTGGGGGCTGGGGAGGGCAAGAAATGAGCAAAAAACAACCATTTTGTTTGTGCATATGGGCCCATTTTTCGCAAACAAAAGGGGCATGTGGGAGGCCTGTAGAGTGCTCCTGGGGGCTTGAGAAGACAAAAACAGACTGTTTTTTTGTGAAAAATGGGCCCGTTTTTTGCTCATTTTTGCCCCCCCCTCAGTCCCCAAGAGCACTTTGCAGGCCTCCCAAACCCTCTGCACGTCCATTTTTGCAAAAAATGGGATTCGTGGGGCGGGGTTTCACGAGGCCAAAAATGCTGTATTCAGTCTATAAGGCGTACCCAGATTTTCACCCTCTTTGGGGGAGGGGAGATGAATCTTATACTCCAAAAAATACAGTACATAGCGTTATCTGATCAATACGATTATGGTTAGCAGAAGAGTTAGAGCCGCAAAAGCTGTAGACCGACAAGGAGAGTCTCAATGATGAAAGCCACATGATGGAATCGCAGTGTCATTGTGCTGGTTTGTGGGTGTGATTATTGTTTCTCCCGAGGCTTCCTCACCTGTGTCTACCCAACGTCTGAGCTACACTGCCATGCTGGATGATTCAGTTGAACCGCAGGAAGCCAGTGGCGCCTTCCCTTCTTGCAGACTCCACCATTTGGCATGCTGACAGTTTATTGCTTTGTTGGGAGGCTGAGCAGGAATGAAAGGACACCAGCTGAATATTTCATGCAGGGCTGGAATGCATAATTCACCATAAACCGCTTCAGAGAGGAAGAGATAAGAAGGAGTGGTGAATACTTTACGTGATGCCTCTCCTCTAGGTAGGAGAGAGAGAGATAGTGGAGGAGGAAAATGGTCTTGTTCTCCCCTCCTTTCCCTTTGGTGTTTAATGCAGAGCATGAATATTCAGAGGGAATGTTGACAAATTATTTGTAGGCACACACACTGTTAGATCGAGTAAAGGAGGCACAAAAGGCTTCAGTAAACAACAGCTCTTTATTGCAAGTCAAGTAAACATCCGGCTGAGGAATGGTCAGGCAGCATCCCCTTTTAAAGGGATCTGTCAGACCTCTTAGCCAATGAGATTCAACCTCTGTTCCGGCGGGAACAGAGGACCTTGATGGAAAGAGCCGAGGTGGCGCAGTGGTTAGGGTGCAGTACTGCAGGCCACTTCAGCTGACTGCTAGTTCTGCAGCTCGGCGGTTCAAATCTCACCGGCTCAGGGTTGACTCAGCCTTCCATCCTTCCGAGGTGGGTAAAATGAGGACCCAGACTGTGGGGGCAATATTCCGACTCTGTAAACCGCTTAGAGAGGGCTGAAAGCCCTATGAAGCGGTATATAAGTCTAACTGCTATTGCTATTGCTAAACCTCTTGTACTCACCCAGACTGGTGCTGAAGATGTCCTTGAACTCCTTAAAAATGGCTTCAGCGGCGGCTTCAGCGTCGTCCTCCTCCAGAGTTGATTCCGGTCACTTCCATTCCCAGAGCTTGGAACCAATCAAGCCCCAGCAGGCTCTGCAGGTCGTCTCTGACCACCGTCACAGGGAGGTTTTTTTTCAGAATTCCTTGTGGCTTACCCCGGAAGGTGCCTTGGCCCACGATGGGGACCTGGTTCCCCTGGTAGTCGCGTAGGCAGACCTGGGGCCTCTGAGGTGTCTTTTTGTATCTTGGGGATCGTTTGCTTCAGGACTGACCATGAGATTACGGTCAGTGACGACCCAGTGTCGATCTCCATTTCGCATGGAGAGTCCTCGATGAGAACAGTGACTTTCAGCTTTTTTGGGTGAATGGTGGAATATCTAACACACACCAATGAAGGATGTAATTAGTCTTCACCACCAGGGCTACTCCAAAGCATCTCCCAAGTATTTTGAGTCTTCTCCATCCCACTTTAGCAGACTCTAGCTTCAACCTGTAACAAGAGGATGGCCATCTAATGCCATGCCATGCCATGCCATGCCATGCCACCCCACCCCACGCCATCCATCCATCCATCCATCCATCCATCCATCCATCCATCCATCCATCCATCCATCCATCCAGGCAGCAGGGTGATTTGAGATCAAAACCCTTCTGGATTCGGCTTTCTTATGCTTCCCTTCTCGGTGTCTGCCATTCTTTATGCAATTGCTCTCCTCTAGTTACAAGCAGAGAAATCCTCCTGCATTTTTTAAAAGCAGGTTTGCTTTCAAATGAATGAAAGTCAACCTGCTTTTGAAATATCTGTAGAAAGAGGAAGGGACTTTTGTGACACTCTTGTGGGTAGTGTGTGCTTATTTACTTAGGGGAGGGAGTAATGAGTGTGTGAAAAATTTCTTGTCTTTCCTGGTACAGTCACTTCCCCAGAGGCTTGGAAGCCTCACTGGCTTTTCATGCCTCCATTCAACTCCTCTGTGGATTTTCATTTTTCATTTCATTTTTTCATTTTACTTTATTTGTATGCTGCCCTTTTCCCTGAAAGGGACTCAGGGCGTCTCACAATTCAAGGGAGGGGAAAAACAGACAAAGTTAAAAAACATAAAGACCATACACAGTTAAAAAAGCACAACAATCATACAATTCGAGGTGGGGCTGCAAGTCTTTAGCCCCAGGCCTGTCGGAACAGCCAGGTTTTAAGGGCTATGCGGAAGGCCTGGAGGGTGGTACGAATCTCCACGGGGAGTTCGTTCCAGAGGGTCGGAGCAGCCACAGAGAAGGCTCTCCTCCGGGTAGTCGCCAGTCGACACTGGCCGGCTGATGGAATTCGGAGGAAGCCTAGTCTGTGGGATCTTATTGGTCTAGTGGAGGTAATTGGCAGTAGGCGGTCTCTCAAGTACCCAGATCCAATACCATGAAGGGCTTTGTAGGTGACGACTAGCACCTTGAAGCGTACCCGGAGATCAACAGGCAGCCAGTGCAGCTCGCGGAGGATGGGTGTTACGTGGGTGAATCGAGGCGCACCCACGATCGCTTGCGCGGCTGCATTCTGGACAAGCTGAAGTCGCCGAATACTCTTCAAGGATTGTTTTGAGTAGCAGTGCTCTTCCCTTTGTTGGAAGAATATGTCCTTCTGGGTTCAGTTCAAAGTGGGGGGAAAGATATTGGATTCATGGAAGTTGCTTGGAAAGGAGGTTTATTGATGATGGACAGGACCACATGGTTAGAGGTCCTGGGAGGAAAAAGGGAAGAGATGCTGAGAGTGCCTGAGTTTTATATCCTTTCTGGGCTTTTGAATTTGAACTTGTATTCTGATTGATTGTCAGACTCCCATAGGGCCATGCTGGAGAAACTCTTTCCGGAGTCCCAGGCTTGGTTGAGCCTTGCTGGATGATGTAATCTTCCCAGGTGCCATGTGGTGAAATGGGCAATTCCTGAAGAAGTAGATCTTGCTCAGGCCTTAATGGTCCATTGACTAAGGTGTGTGTGTGTGTGTGTGGGGGGGTGAGTTTCTGCCTCCCTTTTAGGGGAAATATTCTGCCCTTTTAATATTTCCTAAAATATCTCATTTTTCTAGGAGAGGGGTGGGTGCTAATTTCCTATACCTCAAGGAGAAATTCCTGGTGGAAGTCTCCTTCCTTGGAGAAGGAAATGAAGAACTCATCAGTTCAAAGTTCTCCAAGATCGCTTACATCCAATTTTAAGTCCTACTGAAATATATTCATAATATCCCTAAACTGAGAGGCCAGAGAAAAGTGGATGAAAGCAATACTGGCAGCTAAATCACAATGAACATTTTTAGAGGGTTATGCTGCAGTTCTCCAGTCGTGTAGTGTGTAATTGACAACTGATATTCCTTTCCCTCTCCTACCTCTATAGCACCATCCTGATTATGGAATAAAATAAAGCTGCCTCCTACTGTTTTGTCGTTAAGGCTAAGGACTCTGTTGTTGAACAAAAACGTTAGTATAGATCGGTAATGAGATAATACAATGAATGTTTCTAGCGTGAACATGGATACCCTGCTGGCTTGATAATAAAATGTTTTTTAAAGATCAGTACAAAGAACAGATGCTGTGACAAAAATCAGATTCACTTGGCACCTAACTAACCTGCTCCATGATGATTTAGGTGCCGAGGCTGGCTCTGTTTGGTATCGACATCCCCTACGTGAGGCTTAACAGCTAGATCCACACAATATGCTTCACTGGGTCAATAATAAAACCAGTACCATGTTGTAAAGAGACACAGTGGCTCAGTAGCTAAGGTGCTGAGCTTGTCGATCAGAAAGGTCGGCAGTTTGAATCCCTAGTGCCACGTAACGGAGTGAGCTCCCGTTACTTGTCCCAGCTTCTGCCAACCTAGCAGTTCGAAAGCATGTAAAAATGCAAGTAGAAAAATAGGGACCACCTTTGGTGGGAAGGGAACAGCGTTCCGTGCGCCTTCGGCGTTTAGTCATGCTGGCCACATGACCATGGAGATGTCTTTGGAAAACATTGGCTCTTCAGCTTTGAAACGGAGATGAACACCGCCCCATAGAGTCAGGAATGACTACCACGTATGTGTGAGGGGAACCTTTATCTTACCATGTTGTATAAACTAAATGAACCAAATTTGGCCAGGATAGGGGCAATTTTAATTCAAAATCGCATCAAAGCAACTGTGACTTCAATGACCTTCCTCTCCCCAGCCATGTTTTGTGAACCTCAAACCCTTTGTCAATTGTAGAACAATATCCAAAATCTTTGCAGTTCAAGGAAAAAAGATCGAGTTGGTTGAAACCCAAGGTCCATTTTTCTATATGTCTGCAGAGATTCTCAGTCATTCAGGTCATGGTTGTCCCAAAGGTGCATTTTCCAGGAGGCAACTGGACTTTCTTTTTTCATCAGCCATAGAATATGCCTCTTCGATATTAACTGTAGTATGAAGCTACGGTCATAATATCCACCCAAGGAAAGTTTTCGCTAGCATACTGCAGTCTTGTCAATAATCTCTTGTCATAAGACCTTATGAGATTTTAATCAGAATTCCTTCCTCTAACTACACTTGAACAAATAAACTCCTTCTCTTCTCTTCTCTTCTCTTCTCTTCTCTTCTCTTCTCTTCTCTTCTCTTCTCTTCTCTTCTCTTCTCTTCTCTTCTCTTCCCTTCCCTTCCCTTCCCTTCCCTTCTCTTCTCTCTTCTCTTCTCTTCCCATCCCTTCCCCTTCCCCTCCTCCCCTCTTGCCTCCCTCCCTCCCCCTCCTCCTCTTCCTGTCACCTTTGATCCAGGTGGCTGCCAGATCCAATGAGGAATTATGAACAGGTTAGAAATTAATTAGGCAAATGTGTTTATTGAATGTAATTGTTGGATATTAGAGGCTTTAGATGATGGGTCTGGAAAGTCAATTTTTCAATGAAACATTGCACTGCTTGATTTTTTTAAAGATCATGGTCTGGATGGAAAAAAGAGGGTAATCCTGGTGGGAAGGAAAGAGGAGCACAGTTGAAAGTGCTTGGGAAAAGCTATGCTGAAAATGCCGATTGGAGTGACAGTACAGCCATCGTCACTTCCCCCGAGATTAGACAGAGCTCATCCCCCAAGCCATACAATAATTTTATGGGCTGTGCCAGGAAACTCAAGGGAGAAGTGCTCAATTCCTCCTTAGCTCTTGTGAGGGTAGCAGACTATATGGCTTAGACTTACCTCATAGGCATCCACACCAGCATCTCAGTCAGCCAGTTGGCCACACCTTATTTATTTATTTATTTATTTATTTATTTATTTATTTATTTATTTATTTATTATTTATTTGTTTGTTTGTTTGTTTGTTTGTTTAGGCACTGATGTATAAGATAATAGGAATAAGAATAAATATGAATAAGAACACAGGAAATGGGTACAAATAAATGGGGACAGTAGGAGAGGGACGTTAGGCACGCTGGTGCGCTTATGCACATCACCTGCTGGTATTTGACTGGTATATTGACTGGTATTTGACCAGTGTCCATAGCTGGCTTGTTTAGCTGCACTCGGGCATTTTGAAGAATGTGATATGTCCATAGACAGCTTAGTTATACTACCACACTCTACCCATGCTTTCTGTTAGGCCTGCAGCCATATTTCTCTTGGATCTTTGGCCTGCCACCCGTTTTATTATTCTGCTACACCTTTTTCTATTGTGGGAAAATGGGAGGGAGGATTGTACGGAGTTAGAAGTTATGTAGCCAAAGCAAAATTCCTTCTAGAAAGCCAAGGTTATCCTTTGTCTCTGCACCTGACCGCAGCTGGATGGGTGGAATTGCCAGAATGGCAGTGGGAGATTGGACCATGTGATGGACTTGTGGGTGTGGGGGCAAGGTCTTGAACTTTCAACTAGGTCAGGAAAACCTGGAAGCTTTCAGATTTGGGTTTTCCCAGATGTACCAACGTGGCTCTCTTAATAAATTGGAACTTTGAGCAATACTTTGCCTTGGACTCTGATTTACTTTTGGATGCTATTTGGAACCCTGACATTTTCAGTTAACCAAGGAGGAGTGTGGATGAGCTGAAGAACAGGAGAAGAAGAGCTGGGAAGGCGATGAGGGAGTGGGAAGCAATTTTTGGGCAAGTCTAATAGTGAAAGCAAGGAACGTGGCTGAATCTAGCTGCCAAGCTCACAAGCCATGATAAGCAGCCAATTGTGCTTGATCCCTGCCTGGAGCTTAGTTTGAGAGCTCAGCTTGAGTGCTTAAGAGCAACATTGCTTACAGTAGAACTTGGAGCTTAGCCTGGAGCTTGGCAGCAACTTTGCTATGCAACCATAGTTAAATAAACAGCAACTGTGCGGGGCAGCACATAATTGTCAACAAGTGCACAACTTTTAGTGAAAGACATGGATTGCATTACACTTTAAGAACTTTCACATCTGTAAGGACAGAGCACCAAAGGCTTGCTTATATGGCTGAGCCAACTGTAAGAACTAAGGGAGTGAAGCTACCTTTGCTCAGCCTATTATTGGGGAATGTGCATGATATAATAAGCTATCAGGTAGTTTAATCTAAGCTATGCTGTGTTCAGTCATTGAAAAAGGAATATCTCACACCTGGAGAGATTAGTTTCTGGGAGGAAAAATAAAATATGGTTCATATGTTTGATGTATTTGAACATAACAGCCTTTTTACCGCTTGTGAATTTTATCTGAAATTGTACAAAAGTATGAACCTTATACATCTCTTAGAGATGCATCCCATCATAAACAGTAAGACGTAAGTATGTGTGTGTGTGTGTGTGTGTGTGTGTGTGTGTGTGTGTGTAATATTAAAAGCCTAAATGGAAAGGCAGATGCCAGATATTCAAGAAGATTTTTTTTAAAGAAAAAAAAAGAGGAATCTGAGACATTACTATTGTTGAATACTAGATAAGTGATAAAGCCAAAAAAATATTAAGAAGTCAAATTCTTTATTGGCCAAGTGTGATTAGACACACAAGGAATTTTTCTTTGGTGCATATGCTCTCAGTGTACATAAAAGAAAAGATACATTCATCATCAATCATAAGGTACAACACTTAATGATAGTCATAGAGTACAAATAAGCAATCAAATCATACTAGGAAACAATCAATATAAATTATGATACAAGCAACAAAGTTAAAGTCATAAGTGGGAGGAGATGGGTGATAGAAACAATGAGAAGATTAATAGTAATAGTAATGCAGACTTAGTAAATAGTTCGAAGCAAGTCTTTGAATTGTAGAACATTCTTAGGAAAACTGGACTTCTGGAAAATCTCATTGTCCTATTATTGTCAACCCTGAAGTGAACCTGGCTGAGGCCATCTTTGAATCTTTAGGGTTGTCACAAGGCAGAAGAAGGGACATGGAGGGAGGAAGATAGATGGGGTTTTGTAGCCAAAGCAAAAAAAAAAAAATCCTGTGGGAACCAAGGACATTCCATCAGGCAGCTGGAGAGAGGAGGAGTGGAGAAACCAAGCAACTGGCCAGCACCTCTATTGGACAATATGACTAATGACTTGGGGGAAGAGGGAATGTTCACTTTTTAATTAGGTGAAAACCATGGGAACTTTCAGAGTTGGATTTCACCAGTCATGCCAATATGATGTATCCAATATATTGTTCCTTGAGGAATCCACTTGCCTCAGAGTTCTACTTTCAATGGGTGCATTACTTGGAATGCTGACAATTATTTTGCACTCATTTCAGAAGCACCAAGGTGCTTCCGTGTTGAAAGGCTGAGACGGTGACATCACCGTTGCTCTGGGGAATGCCCAATGGAGGGGGGCACCTTTTATGTCCCTGGCAGGAGCTGGCCTGAAGACGAGAGCCCAATCCCACCCCTTGGCAGCTCTCGGGTCTCCTGCCCAGCATTTCAACCAATTGAGCCACCGTGCTCCTATTGTCCTCAAATGAAAATCTACACACAGGACAGGAAGCCTGGGTACAACATGGTGAAACGGAGTGCCTCCAGATCAGTAAAGCAAGAGTATAGACTGTCCCATTATTCATTGAACCCATATGATGAATGTACTGAGGGGAAACTGGACTGGAAGAAGATGAATGTGGTTTTAAAATCAGTGGGAGAAATATCGATAACCTATGATAGACTGATGACTCTGACAGTTGAAAGGGCAAATGATCCGAAACTTCTAGTAATGAAACTCAAGGAGCACTGGGAAAAAATGACCTTAAACTTAGATATGAAAGAGACTAAATTAATGATAACAGCTGCGGCAACCAGCCCTAGAACTGACAGGGATGATATTGAAGTGCTGCATAGTTTCTAAAGGAGCCAGAAGTCGAGAAATATACAACAGTAGAGGATTTGGCAGGGTAAAAATGAAAAAAATATTCACATACTGTGACAACTCTATACCTACAAAGATCAGAATCATACAGAGAATAGAAAACATAAAACATAGAAAACTGGCAGCAGAAGAAGGCCCAGTGGTCCATTGATTCTCCTCGCTGAGTTTGTTTTTGTTTTATTTTTAATGTATTTATTATTAAATTTATTACCATAATTTTATTTATTTATTTATTTGTATTTTATTTCATTCATTTATTAATTTTTGGGGATGATTTTCCTGTGATGCTCTATGGAAGCGAAAATTAAAAGATGAAGAAGCAGGTGAAAAAAGTATTGAGGTTTTTGAATTTGTTGTTGAAGAACGTTCATGCAAATGCTGTGTGTAGCCAAACAAACAAACAAACAAAAACAAAGAAACAAATGACCAGGATGAAATTATCATATCTTCGACACATTCTGTGAAGACCTAACTCTCCGGAAAAGTCTCTAATGCCAGGAAAGGTGGAAAGAAAATAAAGAGGAAAACCAACAGTGGCTTCAGTTGGATGGACTTAGTTACAGGATGACTAGACAACAGGTGGCCCATTAGGTCATTGTTTCAGAGTTATTTCCTTATCTAAACTAGAAGTAGAAATGTCTAAGGATTAGAAAAAAAAAGCAGTGAGAGCAGGAGGAATTTCTATCTTCCCACCAGCTTTCCCATTGAGTTATGGGAATCCGTGGCACGACAAAACCGCGCTCGACTAAAGCGCGCCCGATTAAACCGCGTCGCTGACGTCATCAACAGGGCGATAACAGCGAGCGCGGAGAAAGAAGGGCGCTTTAAATAGCGCTTTGAAAGCAAGCCGATTCAAGTTAAGGTAAGGGTTAGGTTTAGGGTTAGGTTTAGGGTTAGGTTAAGGGTTAGGGTTAGGTTTAGGGTTAGGTTAAGGGTTAGGGTTAGGTTAAGGGTTAGGATTAGGTTTAGGGTTAGGTTAAGGGTTAGGTTTAGGGTTAGGTTTAGGGTTAGGTTAAGAGTTAGGTTTAGGATTAGGTTTAGGGGGGTTAGGTTTAGGTTTAGGGGTTAATTTTAGGTTTAGCGTTTACAGCGTGCTTCTGTCTCCGCGCTGTTGTCGCCCTGTGATGACGTCAGCTACGCGGTTTCGTTGAGCGCGCTTTCGTCGAATGCGGTTTTGTGGTGGAACCATGGGAATCTGGCAGAGAACATTATAACCTCCCTTCCCTTCCCACTCCATCCCTTCTTATCCCATCCCATCCCATCCTATTCCATCCCGCAGATAAGTACTTGCTGCTGAGTGGGAGCAAGGGATTGTGAAACTGGCTGGTTCTGAAACTGTCCCAGAACATTGGTGAAGATCACAGGGACCACAATAGCAGCCCTGTAGCAGTCAAGTGCAACGAAGTAGCAGCAATAGCAACAGCAATAGCACTTATATACCACTGTGGGAAGTTATCATCCAGCCCTCTCCCAGAAAAATGAAATATCCTAGGAAATATTGAAAAGGCAGAATATTTCTCTGGATGTGAAAAGAAAGAAACATGTTTTAAAAGACAGAATAGTTGCCTGTAGCTTCCTGCCCATCCCCACTGTTAATGGGCCATTGAGAAGGCCAGGCTAGTCCCTTTTACATAATAAAGACTTCTCCACTGCAGCTGCAGGGGGAAGGAATGTTGGAACTTTACTCAACTGACCACATGGCATTTGAGAACTCATCCATACCTGGATTCAAAACACAGCCTAAAGAGTTTCCTCTGCATGGCCCCATGGGAGTCTGCCAACCAATCAGAATACATTTCTTACACAGGAACTGGAAACAGAAAGGTGGGACTGAACAGGGTATAAAAAGCCTAGCAAGCCCCTCATTCAGCCCTTCTCTTCTTCTCCACCAACATTGAAGCATGTGATCACCTTTTCTGTTCAGGGCTCAAGCCATGTAGCCCTGTCCAACAATAAACCATCTTTCCAAGCAGCCTCCATGTCTCCAGTGTCTTTTCCCCCACTTGGAGCTGAACCCAGAAAGACATTTCTTTCATCACCACTTCACAGTGCTTTATAGCCCTCTCTAAGCAAAGTCTGCATTTTCCCCCCAACAATTTGGGTCCTCATTTTACCCACCTCGGAAAGAGGAAAAGCTGAGTCAACCTTGAGCCTGGTGAGATTCGAACTGCCAAATTGCAGCCAGCCGGCAGCCAGCAGAAGTAGCCTGCAGCATTGCACTCTAACCACTGAGCCACTGTGGCTCATTAGCAGCCATAATTTTCCCAAATGTCATTCTTTTTAAGAGTCATGATCCAGATTTTGGACATATTTTATAAGTTATCCCATTTGTGATACCTTGATTTAAAAATTGTTGTCTTTGATCCCCAGTTTCCTCCCATTAAAGATCATGATAATGACAGTTTTAGCAGAATGTAGATGAGTAAAAGATTCTGAAGGAGCAGCTTGGGGCCAGATCATACTGGAGAAAGTCTGTCTAGGTAATTGCTAAGAGTTGACACTGACTTGATGACATGTAATCAATCAGGCAGTCAAGCAATCAAACAAATACTTTAGAACTGAAAACAAAAATAGAGCAGTACAGCTCTTTTCCAAACGATATGCCAATAGATGTAATTTTTTTTACCTCTCTCAGTTTTATTGTATTTATTTTGGGCTGCTTTTATTGTATGGAGTATCCAATTATATCTACCTCAGTCTGAAAACAACTTCTGGATAATAATGGAATCTATAATGGTTTTTTTTAATTATTTAGCTTACCGGTAGTTAATAGCAATAACAGGTAGACTTATATACTGCTTCACAGTGTTTTTACAGCCCTCTCTAAACGGTTTACAGAGTCAGCCTATGGCCCCCAACAATCTGGGTCCTCATTTTACCCACCTTGGAAGGATGGAAGTCTGAGTCAACCTTGAGCCTGGTAAGATTTGAACTGCCAAATTGCAAGCAGCCGGCAGTCAGCAGAAGTAGGCTGCAGTACTGCATTCTAACCATTGCACCACCAGGGCTCTCTCTAATAAACGCAGACTTTGTAATTTCAATATCAAGCACATTATTTATCTTGTTTCACTATTATTTATCTCCTTATGACATTTCACGTTGTCTTAATAAAATGGCTGCACAGTTAATTTTCTTATACAGCATATACAGTATGTCCTCCGTGATATTAAATTACTAAAGACAAATTTGGTCTTTTTTCTGGGGGATGAAACTCTGGATTCCAAATGCTGGATTTCAATTACTGTAAAGTTATGATCTGCTTACAGTTACGGATGGTTGGAAAAAAAATGAAATTTAAAAAACCTTATGTGTGCAGATTTAATTAATAATTTTAAAAATATGCTTTTTAAAGGGGAAAAATGTATGGCCAAATGCATATTTTTAGAGGAAAGAGGTTACAGAATATGGAAAAATAAAGAAAATACATTTGCAAGCAGGAAGAGAGTCTTTACTAAAAGGTAGGCATCGATAGGAACGGTTTCTGTTAAATTTTTAAATCACGGATTTTATCATCCTGAACTTAGTAAGCTGTGATACTTGTGATAAGGAAATGGATGGATTCCTTAGCCAAGGATTCATTGCATGGCATACTTTTTTCTCCCTTGAAGGTTTCCCAGCCCTAAAATCTTTCTCTACATGCTCAACCTTATCCAATGCTGCCCTTAAAAATGTTTTGAGATTTACAATTGCCTTCTGAAAATACTGATGTGGAAATTATTTATTTCATAGGGAACCATGTATCAAAACCAGTCCTGCACAAATGCCATCTTTCTCTTTAGCCTTGCTCATAAATCATGATATAAGTTTTTAAAATGGAGGTGTTTTAGAGGGCCAGGCCCTGACTGTGCTGCCATGGCAACTAGCATCTTCTGCATATTTTGGGCAGGTAGCACACAGGGAAGTTTACAGAAGGACAATTCAAGCAAAGCATAAATAAAAGACACTCCAATTAGGTTGCTATCGATTAAGAAAAGCATTCAGGGCGCGTTACTTGCAGTTCAGGTGGTTCTCGACTTACGACTACAATTGAGCTCCACATTTCTGTTGTGAAGCGAGACATTTTGCCCCATTTTACAACTTTTCTCGCCACAGTTGTTAAGTGAATCACTGCGGTTGTTAAGTTAGTAACACGGCTGTTAAGTGAATCCAGCTTCCCCATTGACTTTGCTTGTCAGAAGGTCACAAAAGGTGATCACATGAACCCAGGACATTGCAAGCATCATAAATATGAATCAGTTGCTAAGTGTCTGAATTTTGATCACATGATGATGGGGATGCTGTAACAGTCATAAGTGTGAAAAACGGCTGTCCGTTCCTTTTTTCAGTGATGTTGCAACTTTGAATGGTCGCTAAATGAACTGCTGTAAGTCATGGATTATCTGTACAGGAGAACCTCTGGACATGAATGCTTCTGGCCATGACCAAATCGAGTGCCAACCAAAAAATTCACATTTTATTCGCTGCCGATTTCCCCTTCCAAGTCATTTTTTGTAAGCGCCAAATTTCCAAAATTAGTTTCGGGCCACAACCAAATCGGTTTGTGACCAAAATTACAGAGGTGGATTGTTACCAGTTTGCACTGGTTCGGGAAAACCGGTAGTGGAAATTGCAACAGGGTAAGAACTGGTAAGGGATGGCAGGCTGGCCACGCCCACGAACCGGTTCCCTAGTCACCCAGGCCATTGCTGGCATATTATTTAGACTTTTTAAAATGTTCTGTGCATGCTCATGTCACCATAATTAACTGTTATCAGTAGCCTCCCACCGCCCAGTGCGATCCCACAGAGTTGGCCTCCTCAGGGTGCGTTTGGCCAGACAGTGTCACCTAGCGATCCCCAGGGAGAGAGCCTTCTCTGTGGGAGCGCCTTCCCTCTGGAATGAGCTGCCCCCGGAGCTTTGTATAATCCCCGACCTCCAGTCCTTCCGACGCACCCTAAAAAATTGGCTTTTCCAGCAAGCCGGCCTGGCCTGAACAGAATAAAATAAATTATTAATTTAATTGTTAATTTTAATCTAATTTTAAAAATTGTATTGTTAATATTAATTGGGTTTGGTTTTGGATACTTTATTTAATTTCCTTTTTAACTTTTGTAATATGTGTTTATTTTTAATGTTGTACGCCACCCTGAGTCCTTTGGGAGAAGGGTGGCATATAAATCCAATAAACAAATAAACAAACAATCATTGTGATAAACATATGTAATGCTCCTTCCTCCTCCTATTTTCTCCACTGCAACCTCATGAGGTGAGTTGGGTGGAGAGAGTGAGTGATTGGCACAAAGCGACCCAATCAGCTTTTATGTCTGAGGTAGGAATGGAACTCACTATTCTCCTGGTGATTGGGCCAAAGCTTTCTTGCCTAACATGAGACTAGAACTCATGGTCTGCTTGTTTCTAGCCCGGAGTCTTAACTACTATTAGACCAGGTTCTCAACCTTATTTAGGCCATGCTCCACCTAAGCATCTTTAAAATCCTGATGCCTCCCCCCCAACCCCTGGTGACATATAATTCTTACTCAAAAAGTGAACTTTACTCATGTGGAGGAAGCCTAAAAGGCCATTAACTTGGCTTAAACAAGGTTCAAATTTCCCCCATTAAAAATCAAATTGCCCCCCTGTAGGGTCTGGACCCCACATTGGGAACCACTGCACTAGACCAAACTATGTTCAAATAACATGATTACACTTAGCATATTAAAACTACTAGGAAAAAAAGGATTTAAAATATTTGATTTATAAAAATTTGAATGAACAATGAATTTCACCAGGAACAAAAAAAAAAAAATGTAAAAAGAAAAATATTAATTTCCAACTGAAGCCAAAATTTGTATTGACTGATGAGCAAGGAAGTTCATATGTAGTAGGGGACTAATATTTTAATACTGGGTATCTATGCACCAAATAAGGAGAAAGTATTATTTTATGAATTATTTATAGAGAGATTATGATTTCTCTTATGCAAATTTATGTTTTACAGAAAAATAGAATGTAGTGATCTCTCCCCACTGAACAGAACTTCTGAGAAAAATATTAAAATAATTCAAAGACAAATTACCCCAAATATTCTTTGATTTGATGGACAATTTAGGGCTGGTTGCTATACGCAGACAAAAAAAAAGGCAATTCAAAAGTACATACTTATTTTTCTGAAGGACGTAAATCCTTTTCAAGAATAGACATAATTTGGACTTCAAAGAACTGGGCTTCTAAAGTTTCTGAAGTAGAGATATTACCAAGACATTTCTCAGACCATAATCCTGTGAGTATGGTTTTTAAAAGAAAATCTAATTACTTTAGATGGAAACTAAACAAAATATTGCTACAGAAAGAAGCAATAAAGGACTTCAAAAAGATATTAAAAAATAATAATGTAGGTACAGGATTTATTTAAGATGGTTGAGATTGGCAGAAAATAAATTTAATTAATAAATAAAAAGAATGGTTTGGGTTGCAAGAAAAGTTTTTATTGTATGTTATTTTATACAACATAATAGTAAACTTAAAACAAAGAGTCAAGATAAACCAGGGGTGGGTTCCTGCCAGTTCTAACCTCTTCTATAGAAGAGGTTCCACAAATCTACCATGCTGTTTAGAACCGATTCCAGCTCCCTCCCCCCCGCCTGTCCGTAAATCTTCAAGATGAAGAGCGAGAGGAGGAATTCTGGGAGTTGAAGTCCACAAGTCTTAAAGCTGTCAAGTTTGAACACCCCTGGGGTTTTTTTCTCTAAAGGGTTAGGGGTACAAGGGTCTTGTAACTTGACAGCTTTAAGACTTCCGTGCTTCAGATGCCAGAGTTTCTGAGCCAACATTTTGGTTGCTAAGCAAGAGGATTGTTAAGTGAGTTTCACCACATTTTACAAGTTGGCCATGCCCACCCAGTCACATGACTGCCAAGCCACTCCCAGTTGGTCACATGGTTGGCAAGCCACTCCCACCCAGTCACATGACCGGCAAGCCACTCCACAAAGCAGGCCACACCTACAGAAGAGGTTCTAAATTTTTTTTGAAACCCACCACTGAGATAAACACAAGCTATTTTTGATGAATAGAGAGAAAGAAGGAGATATTTCCAGAACAGGTAAGTATTTCTGAGCAAATTAAGTTTTATGACAAGTGTATATGTTAAGAGTAAGAGAAATGGAAATAAAAATCAATTATGCAAGGCAAAAAACTTTTGAGTTTGCAAATAAACCAGGGAAGCAGCTATCATATAAATTGCACAAAGAAAAGAAAGTTATAATGAATTACAACAATGTGACAATGTACAGTATTTACACTCAATGCAGCCGTACAAAAAGCATTTTATGAACATTATTCCAATTTGTATAAAGAAAGTGGCATCTCTCTAGAGAAACTAGATGGATATCTAAAGAAACAAAATTTACTGGGGATTACAGAGGAACAGAGACAGATTATAAAAAACCTATAACATTAAGGGGAATTTCTGAAGCCAATTCTGTTAGATTGGGTAATGGATAGGCACACACAGGCTTAACGATAACAACAGCTCTTTACTGAATACAACAAGTGAGAACAATCCAGCAAAGGTTGAGTCTGACAGCAGCCCTTTTATAGGGAGCTATCAGACCCTTCGACCAATAGGATTAAACCTCTGTTCCCGCCGGAACACAGGACCTTGGTGGAAACCACTGTAGATTGGGTGAATATCTAACAAATTCATTTAGAATAGAATAGAATAATAGAATTGGAAGGGACCTTGGAGGTCTTCTAGTTCAACCCCCTAGGCAGGAAACCCACTTCAGACAAATGGTTATTTAACATCTTCTTAAAAACTTCCAGTGGTGGAGCATTCATAACTGGAGGCAAGTTGTTCCATTGATTAATTGTTCTGTCAGGACATTTCTCCTTAATTCTAGGTTGCTTCTCTCCTTGATTAGTATCCATTCATTGCTTCTTGTCCTACCCTCAGGTGCTTTGGAGAATAGTTTGACTCCCTCTTCTTTGTGGCAGCCCCCGAAATATTGGAACACTGCTATCATGTTTCCCCTTGTTCTTCTCTTCATTAAACTAGACATACCCAGTTCCTGCAATGGTTCTTCATATGATTTAGCCTCCAGTCCCTTAATCATCTTTGTTGATCTTCTCTGCACTCTTTCTAGAGTCTCAACATCTTCTTTACATTTGGCTTTTATAAAAAGAGTAAACCATAAAAGGTGCTGAGAGTAGATGAATTGTCAGGTTTTTATTACAACTGTTTTGAGGATGAACTTTTGCGATCTTTACAAATGCTGATGAAATCTATCCTACAGGGAAAAAAGAGTCCAGAGAGATGAAAAGACACAATATAACAATACTGTCAAGTGCAAAGGGTGAGGACTGTACATTAAATTGCAGCACAGCAAATTTATTCAAACTTGTAGACAAGAATATAGTCAACTAAAGTTCAATACTAAACTGGTGTCAGATAAGAATCAACGGAATTCAAGAATCGTAGGACTCGGATCATTTGTGGCAATGTAAGGATTCAAAACTTATAACACATTTAACTCTGCCCACCATCTCTGCCTTTTCTTCTCCAACCTATACCCATAGTGGGACAAGAAACACTTTGTGGATCTCAGCACAAGAAGCATTTTATAGATGAGAAATGATGAGCAACTGCAAATAGTCATGAGACATTGGATTTTTGTCAAGCAGAAAGTAAAATAAAATCAAGAGAAGAGCTGGTGGCATAGAAATATAATTATCAATGGCTTTCTTATTTGCAATTATTAGAAAGATTTAAAGTGAACAAAATAATTATGGTTTTGAACATTGAGCATATGTTTGAGATAGAACTATATACAAATGAAAATGATAAAAAAGTAAATGCCAAAATGTATGAAGTTTTACTGAAATTTGAAACAGAAGAAGTGAAAGATTATATGATAAAGCAGGTTAAACCTTTGATTATAATATATAGAATTGAAAAATAAGTGGTTGAAATTTACACTCTGTTATAATCTTAAAGAGAATTTTTATAAAATGATATAACATTAGTATATATGTCACAAGAGAAATTGTCTAGAATTTCTAAAGGATCTCCCAATTTATGTTGGAAATGTGAGTAACATTTTATCATGCTTGGTGGACATGAAAGTAAAAAGTCTTGTATTTCTAACTTCAATGATGTTTCTTAATACAAGTTTTATATTTTTGCTTGTATTTGTTGTTTTTGTTTCATTCTTGTTCACTGCCAAGCATTGCCTCCAGTGAGATGAACAGCTACATTAATTTGATTTATGATAGATAGATAGATGATAGATAGATAGATAGATAGATAAATTTTGAATTGAAAAGCAGATACTGACTGAGAGGAGTTTAATATACAATTGAGACCAGAATATATTCTTTTGGGATTGATGGACAAACCGTTGGAAAAAAGTTATGGAACTTTGTTTTTGTTCATGATAACTGCAGTAAGATTATTATATGCACCAAAATGGAAAGATTTGGCATTACCCACAATGGGGAATGGTTGTTGAGGATGATGAAACTTGTTGAAATGACTAAATTGACTTGTTTGATCAGAGAAAAGACAATATTTACGTTTATTGCTATCTGGAAACTCCTTATAGACTTTTTATGTGGTTTTCAAAAAAAATGAACTTACATTTTATGGTTTTCTTGATTTGATAGGATAGATTACAGAAAGAAGAGAGTTATGTTGTAACTCTAGAGGAAGAGGTAAATTTATAATTGTACTTATAAAAACTGTAAAGCAGACCCAAAGTTAATTCTTTGAATCTTTTTTCTTTCTTTTCTATCTTTCTTTCACTTCCCCCCTCGTTCTTGCATTTTTATCTTTTCTCCTTTCTTTCTTTCTTTCTCTTTTCTTTTTCTTACATATTTTTTCACACATTTACATTTTTGTGCATATGTAAATGTAAGATAATGAAAAATGTAAATATGTGAAAAAGACTTCAGTGATTTGTCTCTGTCCTCCTCCCTCCCTCTCTGTGCATGTGTGAATTTAACTTCTGGGTCTATAAAACAGTTTAATTTTAAAGGAACATTTTGGAAAGCTCAACAATTAAATCCAGGAATATCTCTACTTTTTAAGCACAGGAGACAGATCTCCTAAGATTCCAGGACTGTTATTTTACCATTGTAGGATATATTAACAGAATTATGAAAATCTGCTCCCGGCCTTCACTGGCCCGTTTTAAGGATGATTGAATAGAATAGAATAGAATAGAATAACAGAATTGGAAAGGACCTTGGAGGTCTTCTAATCCAACCCCCTGCTTAGGCAGGAAACCCTACATCACTTCAGACAAATTGTTGTCCAATCTTTTCTTAAAAACTTCCAGTGTTGGAACATTCACAACTTCTGGAGGCAAGTTGTTCCGCTGGCTAATTGTTCTAACTGTCAGGAAATTTCTCCTTAGTTCTAGGTTGCTCCTCTCTGTGATTAGTTTCCACCCCTTGATTCTTGTCCTGCCCTCAGGTGCTTTGGAGAATCGCTTGACTCCCTCTTCTTTGTGGCAGCCCCTGAGATATTGGAACACTGCTATCATGTCATTGTGAAGGCAGGACTGGTCTGAATCTCCTTCACACACTTTCTATATTTCCAGTGAAGAACAAATGTTCCATCTTTCCCTCCTCCTCAAATCTATGACTACATAGCAATAGCAGAGTCAGCCCAATAATCTGGATTCTCATATTACTAACCTGAAAAGGATGGAAAGCTGAGTCAATTCTGAGCAAGTCAGGATCGAACACCTGGCAGTGAGCAGAGTCAGCTTGCAATACTGCATTCTAACAACTACATGAAGCCGCTGGGTGACATCATGCGTCGGCACAGGATTAAATACCACCAATACGTGGACGATACTCAAATGTATCTGTCCGCCCCGTGCCAACTCAGCGAAGCAGTAGAAGTGATGTGCCAGTGCCTGGAGGCTGTTAGGGTCTGGATGGGAGTGAACAAGCTTGCACTCAATCCCAACAAGACTGAGTGGCTATTGATGCTCCCTCCCAAGGATGGTCCAGCTATTCCATCTCTTAGCCTGGGGGGTGAAACTATACGCCCCTCAGAGAGGGTTCGCAATTTGGGAGTCCTCCTGGATCCGCAGCTGACGTTAGAACATCATTTGTCGGCTGTGACCAAGGGGGCCATTGCCCAACTTCGCCTGGTGCACCAGTTGTGACCCTATCTGGACCGGGAGGCCCTTCGGATGGTCACTCATGCCCTCGTCACCTCAAGACTGGATTACTGTAATGCGCTCTACATGGGGCTGCCCTTGAAGAGTGTTCGAAGACTTCAGTTAGTCCAGAATGCAGCCGCGTGAGCGATTGTGGTGGTACCTAGGTACACCCACGTTACACCTATCCTCCGCGAGCTGCACTGGCTTCCCATTGGTCTCCGGACACTTTTCAAGGTGCTAGTCGTTACTTTTAAAGGCCTACATGGTTTAGGACCTGGCTACCTGAGAGGCCGCCTCCTGCCATTTACCTCCCAGAGACCTATAAGATCTCACAGAATAGGCCTCCTCCGGATTCCATCTGCTGGTCAATGTCGGCTGGCGACTCCCCAAGGGAGGGCCTTCTGTGTAGCAGCTCCGGCCCTATGGAACGATCTCCCCATGGAGATCCGGACCCTTACTGCTCTTCCGGCCTTCCGCAAAGCGATTAAGACCTGGCTGTTCCAGCAGGCCTGGGGCTGTTGATTTCATCCAGCCCCATCCTAAGCTACATGAATGTTCTGCAATTTTAATGTTTGTTCCTTTTTTAATTTTTATATGTTCCCCCCTTCCTGTTTATCTGTAAGCCACCCTGAGTCTCTCGAGAGTGGGCGGCATACAAATCCTAATAAACAGTAAACAATAAACTGCGCACCTCGACTCCTAAATTCTTTCTGCTATCCATTAAAGCTGACTTTATCTTAAGATATCTTCAATTTCATTCACTCTTCTGGGGTCAGAAGATCCTCAAGACTTGACCCTTTCCAATTGACCAGACTTTTCACACTCAGATTCTGTCTCCATGACTTTCCCATTCAATGACTGTCTCTCTTTCACAGAGGTCAACATCCTACGAAAATATATTTTCAAATGTCACCCCTGCTTATAAGCAGCTTACAGTAAATACAGCAAAGAAGTGAAGTGTCCTGACTGCCTGCGGTTGCCACTGTTTTAATACTTTCAGAACTTGGTACTGATCAGAATAAATGTCCCCATGAATTTGACTTCACAGTGGCAAGGTGGAGAGGCTGCCTGGACCCTTCAGATCCATAGTGAGTACACTGAGCTTTTCTCCCATGCATCTTGTTCTTTGACAAATGAAAAGCATTCTGAGCTTTTAAGGGGCTTAAGCACAGCCAGGGTGTTTTTCAGATGTGGCAACATCAAAATGGATAAAAGGTGAGAAGATGAAAACAATTGCAAACACTGATCAAACTGCAATTTTAAATACATTTTAATCCAAGCAGCAGGAAAAGTGCAGCTCCTGTTGAGTGCCATTAGACCATCAATTTCAAAACAAGCCTGGAAGTTGGTTAACTTTTGTTTCATCTCTATGCAAAGTTTCTTTGATATGTATGGTAAGTCCTTTGTGTCTGAAGAAAACACTCTGTGCACATCATCTGTAGACAAGGATGTAGCTTCACAATCCCAATCTGGAAGCACAGAGTAAAGATTGTTGTTAGTTGCGAAGTTGTGTCCGACCCATCGTGTCCCCATGGACAACATTCCTCCAGACCTTCCTGTCCTCTGCCATCCTCTAGAGTCCATTTAAGCTCACGCCTACTGCTTTGGTGACTCCATCCAGCCACCTTATTCTCTGGCGTCCCGTTCTTCTTTTGCCCTCAATCTTTCCCAGCATGAGGCTCTTCTCCAGTGAGTCCTTCCTTCTCATTAGACGGCCAAAACATTTGAGTTTCATCTTCAGGATCTGGCCTTCTATAGAGCCATCAGGGTTGATCTCCTCTAGAACTGACCGGTTTGATCGCCTTGCAGAGGTCTTCTCCAGCACCATAGTTCAAAGGTCTCAATTCTTTGGCGCTCTGCCTTTCTTATGGTCCAACCTTCACAGCCATACAATGCAACCGGAAAAACTGGAAAAAGATTAAAGATAGTCCTTGACTTAACAATAGTTCATTTAGTGACCATTCAAAATTACAACAGCACCTGAAAAAAAAGTGACTTAAGACCATTTTTCACACTTACAACTGTTGCAGCATCCATATGATCAAATTTCAGATACTTGTCAACTGATTCATATTTATCAGTGGTGAGTTCCGGATCCTGTTGCAACTAGTACGCTGTGCACAGGGCTGGGTATCCTAGTCGGGCAAGCACACTGCGCTCACATGCACACGCCACCCCCTGCAACACCCAGCTGCTCAGCAGAGGTTGCGCAGGCACAACCTGTTGTGTGCACATGTGCAATTGGCTGGTTGCTTTTCAAGCAGCTATGGAAAGCGGGTGGTTGGGTGAGCCAAACGAGCCACCATACCAGTATGGTGACCGCTGCTCCTGGCTACTACCAGTACGGCCGTACCACCCAGAACCTACCACTGATATTTATGATGGTTGCAGTATCCTGGGGTCATGTGACCCCCTTTTGTGACCTTCTGACAAGCAAAATCAATGGGGAAATCAGATTCACTTAAAAACTGTGTGACTAACATAACAACTGTAGGGATTTACTTAACAACTGTGGCAAGAAAGATCATAAAATGAGGCAAAACTCACATAACAGGTGTCTCGGGTTAATAACAGAAATTTGGGCTCAATTGTGATCATAAATCAAGGGTTACTTGTACTAGCACAAAGTTGTGTTGATCTAGCACTTTGGTACACAGCCATCCTGGCTGACCTTGCTAATCCTGGAGTCAATTTCTTTGTCCAAAAATCCATAGCCGAAGATGATGAGAATTTGTTCAGCATCAACATTTCAATCAATCATTTGGTGCATGGTGATTTTTAAACTGTTGTCTTTGTCTTTTTAATTCTTATTTTTATTTTTTTGATAATTCACTTCTGTAAACCACCCGGAGTCCTCCGGGATTGGGCAGCCTATAAATCCATTAAATACAGTACAATACAATACAACTGTAAATTGCTTTCTTTGTGCAACAGAAGCACACAGTCCTCAGGATAGAGGGTTTCTTGAATGACTGTATGGAGGCACTTCATGGCTTTGAGCAGCGAACATCAAAGAGAGAGGTGACCAATAGGTACCTGATGTATACTCTTTTCTTTAGATTCCAGACAGTATGTGACAGCATGTAAATGAAGAATAGATTGGGATTAGCAAACAGCCCTCTTTTACCCTATTGGAAATGCCAAATATAGCTGATATATAAACCTTGTAAAGAATCTGTCATTCCATTGTAGAGTAGTTGAATCAGCTTTGTAAATTTCCTCTGGCATCCATAACATCTCAGGGTGATCCAGAGAACCTCCCTGTTTACAATATCAAATGCCTTTGTCAGGTCAATTCAAGACAGAGTAAAGAGGCTTGTTCTCTGGTATTTAAGAACTGTCCAGATTTATATGTGGGTATATGCATAATTATATATGTATGTATGCATGTACGTATGTCATCTGACTCTTCGAGAGCTGCATGCAATGAAATTTCATTTTAATATATGCTGATTAGTGTACATTCAAAGTGGCAATAGAGTTATTCTAAGTCTAAGTCTAGTTAGTAATAGGGAGATATTAGAAAAGATTAACCACAGGGAAAGGCAAATGAAAGGGCCATGTGTTGACTTGGTGTAAAGATATCTGGTGAAAACATTTCTTCATTCAACTTTCCTCAAAGGCACTTCAAAAACAAAACAATATAATCCTGACCTACATGAAGAAAGGAGATGGAAGGAGAATTGAGAGATAGCAGGAAAATGAGAGGTTAGAGATTGGTAGGAATGTAGGAATATTAGCGAGAAAGGCATTTGACCATCTGGTCAATCTTTATTTGTGGGAAATGTTCACATGATGTGCTCACCTCAAAAGCCTCAGCATTTTCTATAAGTCCAAGAATCTGGTTAGGATCGAAGTAATTTCAGAATACCTTGGGGCAATTATAGACTATTTATCCTGAATTGAGTTGTGTTGGACAAATCCAGAAGACAGGATTGATTTTGATCATAAAGATAGGAGGCTAGAGGAGCTTTGTACCGCTTTTTTCCATTATTTTAAATTTCTCAATGAGCCTACAGTTCTGGTATTTTGAGGAAAGGCTCTCATTCTAACATTAACCAGGCCTGACCCTGCTTAGCTTTTTCAAGATGGCCCAAGGCCAGGTCAGAGGTGGTATTCAGCAGGTTCTGACCAGTTCTGGAGAATCGGTAGCAGAAATGTTGAGTAGTTCAGAGAACTGGTAAATACCACCTCTGACTGGCCCCACCCCCATTTATTCTCTGCCTCTGGCTGATTCAGAAGGAATGGAGATTTTACAGTATTCTTCACCTGCCATGCCAACCAACCCCCACCCACCAATCCCTGCCCACAGAACTGGTAGTAAAAAAATTTGAATCCCACCACTGGGCCAGGTACATGTTGCCATGTGGTGTAATCTTATTGTACTGAGTTTCTGTTTTCGTCAGTTGTCTGCTGCTGGATCCCTGTATAAATTTTCTTGAGAGCAACAACAGATTTAGTCTGGTGTGCTATATGAATACAGTCAAGTGGCATTTCTTTTTTCATCGTAGGAATCATAAAAAAATGGAGGATTCAACTTTTTCCTATAGTCCTAATAATATTTACAATTTCTTGACAGAACAATTGATCAGTGGAACGACTTGGTTCCAGAAGTGGTGGGTGCTTTTTGAGAAGAGATCAGATAACCATTTGTCTGAAATAGTATAGGGTTTCCTGCCTGAGTGGAGGATTGGACTAGAAGACCTCCAAGGTCCCTTCCAACTCTGTTATTCTGTTAATTTATGTAAGCGCCAGAAATAAACATTTCATTCTCATTGGTTTTTCCTCCTAAGCTGAATAGTCAAAGTGGAACAGTGATGTAGTAAGGGAAGATAGCATTGAACCTGTTCTGACAGCTTGTTTCAGTTCTAACAAGATCTTTCTACCTGTACCTGTAAATGTTGGTTTTAATGACAAGATGCTAGTGAAGAACCAGATGGAAGCCATGGGTATCATCATATAGGTCAACCTTGCCTATCCTGAGTCCCTCAGAAGTAATAGCAACATGATTTTGGAGCTGCTTTTTCTGACTTCTATAGTTTTACAAAAAAAAAAAAACAAAAAACCCAAAACACTCTTATGTCTTAAAGTACCTGATTACAAAATGGAAGTCTATACCAATCATCTGAGAATTTTGCAAGGCTCGATGGCTTTCTCATATCTTATGTTGTCAAATGTTGTGGATGGTGTTTTTTTTTTTTATTATCCCAGGATGCGTCAAAGAGATTGCAGTTTGTAGAAGATGCCAAGATTTCTCTAAGAGACTGCAGAGGAGTGGACAAATTGTATCTTGTAATTCGTTTGCTCAAAGAGCAGCTGAGTCTTTGGCTATGGTACCTTGCACAGTTGTTAATCCAAGATTCCAGGACTCCAGAGTAATCCCTTACTAGGGGGTGACTTTAATTTGGCAACTCTGCTGGAAAATGTCCCAATTGTCTTGGGCCAAGTACATCATGCTGCATGTGGACATCACAAAGCTCTGCAAATTAAATGCACCAAAAAGACAAGTCCTGTGAAAGAGTAATTGAAGAATATTCAAGGCATATTTAGCCTTCAAAATAGAGGACACTTCAAGTACACCTAAAAGAAGGGTCAGGCAGGAAGATAGTTAAGACCCATTCTCTATCATTCTAAAATGCTGGAATAACCAAGTTACAGGAAGGCAGATTCCAACTGAATATTGGGAATACCTCTTAACTCTAAGAGTGATTTGGGAGAAATGGTTTGCTGTCTTTCACTGGTAGGCGTTTCACATGTTGTATTTATCTGAATAGTGAGATGGGTGGCCTATAAATTTAATAAATAAATAATTGAATATTGTATCATATATATCCTATCAATTAGAATTTAGGGAGAAGATTCCAGTGGCTCCCTGCTGATGCATCTTCATAATGTTACAATAGCTACTTTCCTGCTGGCTATCACACATGGACTCTCCTTCTGTGGTGTCGTTGTGGTTCAGATGAGTCAGAGGAGATGGAGGGGGGAATGAGTTACCATTGGGGCCTGCAGAAGGCTCTGAGGATCAGGAGGTTTCAGAGCCAGGTGCAGTATAGGGTCCATCTACATAGGTGGAGAGACAGCTGTTTTCGGGCCCTTAACTGAGCGAGGGGGGAGAAACAGCTGGGGCCTGTCCCAGATATGGGTATGTGCAGAGTAGTATGGAGAGGAGAGCAACGCAGGACTGCAGGCCAATTATCCAGAAAAAGAAGGAGATGTTAACAAGTCCCTCCCTGTCTGGGATATAAGGAGGCGGGGTGTGGGAAGTGAGCTGGTGTTCCCTCTGGCAGATTCCCTTGCCACTATCCAGGTTGGTAAGAACTCTTTGTGTTGGAATTGAAGAGATAATTGAGGTTCCCAGCCGAGGTGGTGCAGTGGTTAGGGTGCAGTACTGCAGGCCACTTCAGCTGACTGTTATCTGCAGTTCAGCGGTTCTAATCTCACTGGCTCAAGGTTGACTCAGCCTTCCATCCTTCCGAGGTGGGTGAAATGAGGACCCAGACTGTGGGGGTGATATGCTGACTTTGTAAACTGCTTAGAGAGGCCGAAAGCCCTATGAAGCGGTATATAAGTCGAACTGCTATTGCTAACTGCTAACTCAGAGACTGCTATGGCTTGTGAATCATCTAAGGCAGAGGTGGTATTAGGCTGGTTCTCTCCAGTTCAGGCAAACTGGTAGTGGTGGCTGCAGGAGGTTCCAGCCACCCGCCCCAGCATAATGTGTGAGCACTGCAGAAAGTGGTGTGCATGCGCAGATGTGGTGCATGCACTCACATTTGTGAACTGGTAGGAAAGGTAAGTCAGTCCCACTGCTGACCTAAGGATAGGTGTCCTGGAGCTTTGTCAGTGAATTCTGTATTCCTGAATGTATGAATGTGTTCCTGCCTTTCTAAATAAAAAAGGGGTTCTCCTCACGAGTAGGCTGGTGGGTGGGGCTTGTGAAGGCTGGGTCAGAACATGTGTGTCCAAAATTTGCTGTTGAATCATTAGCAACCAAAATGATTTGTAGTCCAAAATCTCCTGGTAGGCTAGAAAATTCTCATTTGTGTTGGTATCCCCACTTCACTGAAGCGGAAAAATGAGAGTGATCAATTGCAAAAATGTGCCCATGGCGTTAGTTGCATCCTCCAAGTGGTTCACAGAGATAGAGCACAATTACAAGCATTAAAATATATCATATTCATTCTTCATGCTCATAAAATAAAATCTATACAATCCAATTATCCCAAATTACACCAGAATATATGGACAGGACTAGAAATCGGTGCTATGGTGCATTATTTACTACTTACTTACAGTTTTCTTTCACTGAATTGAACAAAGTTTAATCAAGTACTTTTTGACTCAAAAGCTTAAGAAGAAAATGGGGGGTTGAGTGGAAAATGTATATAAAATATATCACAATACTGTGAATTCTAATGATATGTGGGATTTTATTAGTTTTGTGATATTTTAATTTGTTGGTTATCCATCCACATTATGATTTTGTACCTGATTTTCTTATACCTGTTTCTTAGATTCTTTCCAAAATGTATAACAGATGAAAAAGAAGGGCAAATTTAGTTTTCCTGTTAAATGATCAGGAAATGGAGATTTCAGGTGATACAGTACTATGTTCTATATATTGCCTATAATATGAAGTAATAGTTTGTTTAGTGTATAGCATAGTATGTATCTGAGATACCATTTCTCCCCAATTAAATCTACCCATCTCATTGGGTTAGGCAGGAAAGGCATGTTGCAGGTCCTGTCTGCTAAGGAATTTCATCTGACAGAACCTAGGAGATGAGCCTCTTATGCCATGGCACCAACCCTCTGGAACACTGTTCCCTTTCCCCAGGGGTGAAATTCAGCAAGTTCTCACAGGTTCTGGAGAACCAGTAGCGGAAATTTTGATTAGTTTGGAGAACCGGCAAATACTACCTCTGGCTGGCAGCTGCCCACAGAGTGGGAAGGGAATGGAGATTTTGCAATATCCTTCCCCCAGGAGTGGGGAGGGAATGGAGATTTTGCAGTATCCTTCCCCCAGGAGTGGGGAGGGAATGGAGATTTTGCAGTATCCTTCCCCTGCTGCGTCCACCAAACCACGCCCACAGAACTGGTAGTAAAAAAAAATTGAATTTCACCACTGCCTTTCCCCCAAGGTGAGATTAGCCCCAATACTTGTGTTCTTCTGGAATATGAAAATATGAGATTTTCAATATGGCAGGAAATCATAGGGAGCCTGTCCACTGGCTGAGTCACATGTAATACCTTGATTTGTGACCTCTCATGACCTTGTTTATATTTATTGTAGACTATTTGAATAGTTAATTTTATTGCATATTGCCCAAATTCACTTCATGTGAGATGGGTGGCCATATGCACTTGACAAATAATTAAATAAAGTTGGGTATAGATCTGAAAGAAATGTTTGTTTCGGATTGGGCAAGTGTGAGTATTGATTTATTTCATTTCAACATTGTATGTGCTTTGTTATGTATTATTTTCATACTTGGATTATACTGTATTTATTTTAATATTTTAAGTTTCTTTGGTGTATGAATGTAATAATAAATGATTATTATTCCTGTACCCTAGAACATCTAAACCAAAAGAAAAATTTCCAAGTGTCAAGTGCAAGGAACTGGACAACTTTATGAATAGGTCAAAACAGTTCTTTATTGTTGATCACCTACGCTATAAGAATCTTGCTAGACTGGCTACATTCTCTTGGGAACCAACAGATAGACTTCATTAGTCTGGTCCATGACATTCCCCTAATGTGATTCCATACCTGAATGCCTCTTAACTTCCCCCACTCCCCTTTACCTGTTGATTCCACCACACAAGTCAACAAAAGAGAACAAATTGGCAGTTCCAACTCCTGATTGAATAGCATTGACTGTATAGCTTTATGGGAAAAAAAACACATCTGGGAGTGTTGGAAGAAATGACCTTCTGGATTCAGCTCCAAGTGAGGAAAAAGACACTGGAGACATGGAGGCTGCTTGGAAAGTTGGTTTAATGGTGGTCAGGACCACATGGCTTGAGTCCTGAACAGAAAAGGTGCTTCAACATGCTTCAATGTTGGGTGAGAGAGAGCGTGAAGAAGGGGCTTGCTGGGTTTTTTATAATCTGTTCGGCCCCACCTCTCTGTTTCCTGTTCCTGTGTAAGAAATGTATTCTGATTGGTTGGCAGACTCCCATGGGGCCAAGTTTTGGGTTTCCAGATGCCATGTGGTGACTTTCTGTGGAAGGCTAATATTATCATGCCTTAATCCCATCACCCTGGAGCTGAAGGGGAAAACTCTTTATTATGTAGAATAGACTGGCTTGGGCATTTTAATGGACCATTAAGGAAAGTGTGGGCTATTAAGAGTGAGTCTGTTTCCTGCCTAAAAACATGTTTCTCCATTTCTGATCCAGGGAAATATAATATTCTGCCTTTTCAATATTTCCTAGGATATTTCATTTTTCTAGGAGAGGGATGGATGCTAACTTTCTATAGGAGGGAGTCCAATAACTAAGCTATTTCATAATATTGGGGCCATCACTCAGATGGTCTTCCTCCAGGCTCCCATCCTCTTTAGCTCCAAGAAAGAATGTTATGATCTAAAGAAGGGAAATTGCAATGGAAGCACCTTCTTTTTTTCTTATGCATCTGGGTGAGACAAAAGCATGTTGCAGCCTGTCTAGCTTCCTTCAGGTGTCATCCCACAGGGGAGCAGAAGGAAAGACTAGTGGAGTCATTGTGAAACTAATTTCGAATGCCTGTTTCTTCCTTGGGGCATTTTAATTTGCTACTGACAATTGCTTGGTATTTTCATGAATGCAAATAGGATTAGCAGCTTAAAACTGGGAAGATAATCCCAAAGACTTTAAGACATTTGATATACTGGATAAAATCTTGTTTTAATAATGTTAATTATGGGGAAATTATTATCCCTAGTTTACAATTACTTGCATAGAGTAATCTCATTATAGGGGCAAAAAAATATATATCACAATCCAAACAGTACAAAATAAACAAACACCCAGAAGTTAGCAGGGGGGATTGCAACAGTAGTTTTCAGAAATAAAGCATAATGCCCATTTCTGATGCATTAGAAATGTATAAAAACATGAATTAACATTATGATGAAAAGGTTATCAAGGTGGACTACGAGTTGAAAGGTAGTTCTTGACTTGCAACAGTTCATTTAGTCACCCTTCGAAGCTACAACAGCACTGACTGTTTTCACACTTATGACCATTGCAATATCCTCATGGTCATATGATCAAAATTCAGGCACTTGGCAACTGCCCCATATTTATGACAGTTGTAGTGTGCCAGCTGCCTTTTAGGTAACAAAATGAAAGCAAAGAAATGTATAAATATATGCCTTGCACTGTGTTCAGCTTCCTTACTTCTTAGTAGGGACCTGGCTTTATTCAGCTGAATAAACACATTTTGGCTTATCATGACAAACCTGGACTCTCTTTTATTTTACTGAGCCATACTGAGGATTTGATTTTTTTTTACTACTGGTTCTGTGGGTGTGACTTGATTGGCATGGCGTGGCTTGGTGGGCGTGGCTTGGTGGATATGGCAGGGGAAGGATACTGCAAAATCACCATTTCCTGTACACCCCACCAACCTACTTTCCAGCTCTGTTCTCCTGTGCAGGGCAACAAAAGAAGACCAGCTGATTAGCTGGGACTTGGGAGGCAAGGAATATATGGGAGCGGGGCCAGCCACAGGTGGTATTTGCTGGTTCTCTGAACTACTCAAAATTTCTGCTACCGGTTCTCCAGAACCTGTCAGAATTGTCTGATTACCATCTCTGACACCTGTCAATCTGCATAACAAAACTACCTCAGGGAAGCTTAACCTCATTCAGTGCTAATGATGGAGTTTCACTGGAATCAGTAGGTCTTTGAGCCCACAGCCCCTTCATCTTGATGAGATTGGGCCTTAATCTTTTCCTCCCCATCAGAATCAGTCTTTGACAACATTGCCAGAAGTTGAGATATACAGTTGACTATTATCAGGATAGTGATGAAACCTGGCCCAAACCAACGGATGACTTTGCTTAGTGTTTTCACACCAATGGTTAGCAGATGGGAAAGCAGTGAACCTTGTAGCATCTCAGAATTGAGGGGAAGCGGACTCAATCTTTCGGTCCTCAACTGACACTTCACTTCAGGATGATGGCAAACTGCTACAAAACAGTATCTCTTGCTTGCTCTAAGTCCCTTTCTTATGCTTCCTCCCTGATATTATTTAGTCCCTTGGGTCTGGAGTTGTTTCAAATTAAAGCAAAACATGGAAGCACCCACAGAAAAAACAACACTTTGCAATAATCCTCTAGACCAGTATTCCTCATCCTCAGCAACTTTAAGATGTTTGAACTACAACTCCCAGAATTCCCCAGCCAGCATGTTGAGGCCTACATAATTTTAAGTTGCTGAAGCTCAGAAACTCTGAATCATTCCAAATTATTCTGATGAACTCTCTCTGTCTCTGCAAATCCCACACATGTAATGAATTTTAAAACTTGGTGCAATGTTCAAGGACCCGGCCCTAAATTTTTCCCCTGAGTGCTTTGCACAATAATAAAAAGATGATTGTGTTACCTGATTATTTCTGTTGTGCTAGTGGAATACAGATCAAATGCTTTCCTTTCAGCTCATAACTAAACAATGAATTCGACCAAAAGCGATTCACAGCAAGCAGAAAGATGAAGAAGCTTTTCTTACTGTCTCTTTTTCTCTCCTTCCAAACCTCCCCCTCTCCCCCCTTACAACATTAAAAATAATGAAATCTTACAAACACATATATCTAATATTAATAAAAATACAAAAATATTTATATAGATGAGTGTTCTGACCCCCCCTCCGTTTGGTGAGTCAACCTGACACAAGGTTACTGTTAGCCAATTTATTCACAGTAATTACTCACAGACAAGACTTTGGCAGCAACACAGACTCCCACAGATAAGAAATACACACAAGAGCTTCTTCAGCTTTAGTAAAATGGTTGTGTCCTGCAAAAGCTCTCCTCCCAAAGTCTCTTCTTATATACTCTCTTGGGAGGAGCCTCATCACAACCACATGGGCCCGATTATCTTCGATGTCTCCGTAATTGCTGCCGGTGCTTATCTGCCTGTCTTTGCCTGGAGTCTGGGACCAACTCCCTTTGTTCCTCCCCACTGCTCCAGGGCCTGACGTCTTCACCACTGCTCCAGGCCTGACGTCAGGGACAAACTCCCTTTGGCATTCATCGCTGCTCCATGCCTCAGACGCCTTCTGGTGGCCAACCAGCCTTTCTAGTCCCTGCTCAGAGTCTAAACTCTGCCCAGGGTCCTCCACATTGTCCAGAGCCAACTCATAGGGTCCCTCACTATCGGAGTCTGTTGGCAGCTCCAACGGCTCGTGCTGGGCCACAACAGATGAGGGAGCAGAATGTGCAGGAGGAGAGGTGGATGTGCTATTGATCCATCAACCACTTCCAACTTGAAACTACCCAAGCCAACTGGCAGAGCCATGTGTTCAGGCCCCTTATGTAAAGTCAAGAGAATGACAGTACACCTTATTAGGCAAGATGTTCCAAAGGGCAGGAGCCACAGCGTAGAAGGCTCTTCTCCTGGAATTGTGTATGTTTCATTTTGGGGAAAAGAAGGACAAGGGGAGTCATGAAAGCAGAATCCAGAATTTGAGGGGCTACCACAAAGATGAGGGAGTCAATTTATTTTCCAAGGCACCAGATGCAAAACAAGAAACAATGGATGGAGCTAATCAAGGAAAGAACTAAGGAGAAATTTCCCAACAAGTGAGAACAATTAACTAGTGGAACAGCTCGTCTTCAGAAGTTGTGGGTGCTCCATCACTGGAGGCTTTCAAGAAGAAACTGGGCAGCCATTTGTCTGAAACAATATAAGGTCTCCTACTTGAGCAGGGAGCCGGACTAAAAGACCCCCAAGGTCCCTTCCAATTGTATTATTTTATGAAATCTACAGCTGAAATTCCCTGACTGACAATGTCCTCAGCATGCCTCCTCTGCTGGTGTTGGAAGAAATATCCACCTGGGTTCAGTTCCAAGTGAGGAAAAAGACAATGGATTCATGGACGTTACTTTGAAAGAAGGTTTTAATGGTGAACAGGATCCACATGCCTTGAAGATCTTGGGTGAAGAAGAAAAAATTCTTGGGCTTTTGAATTTGAGCTTGTATTCTGAGTGGTTGTCAGACTCCCATGGGGCTATGCAGGGGCAACTCTGTAGGCTGTTCTGAGTCCCAGGCTTGGTTGAGCCTTGCTGGGTGATGTAATCTTCTCAGGGGCCATGTGGTGAGATAGGTAGAGGGCTAATCCTACCTTGGTTGGATCTTGGGTGAGGGCATTTGCTTATGAATAGACCTAGCTACCTCTTTATCTCTTAAGTGCTGTGGGCTATTGAGGATGGTGTGGGCTATTAACAGTGAATCTGTTTCCTGCCTAAAAATCTTTTTCTCCACTTCTCATCCAGGGAAATATAATATTCAGCCTTTTTAATATTTCCTAGAATATTTCATTTTACTAGGAGAAGAGTGGGTGCTATCTTCCTACACTGGCATGCTAATCCCACTGGGATGGGATTGTTCCATAATGTTACATAGAGCCATGCCATGTAGGGCTTTAAAGGTGATAACAGCTTTGATTCTTGATGTGGTTACACCCAAGGGTTCTTGTCAGAGGTGGGTTCCTACCAGTTCGCACCTATTTGGTAGAACCAGTTCGTCAAATCTACCGAACCGGTTAGAAGAGGTTCCACCAGTGGACCCGGAAAGCAGGCCACACCTACAGAAGAGGTTCCAAAATTTTTTGAAACCCACCACTGGTCCTTGGATATGATTATTCTACACTATCATGCTCATATTTATAAAACTCAGTGCCTCTGTGAAAGGTAATGATGACTACTGCGTTTGTGGTGCAATCAGAATATTGCGTGTGTTGAAGTTGTTTTAACGCAAACCAAAGATGCCTTTAAAAAAACAAGTTTACATTATATTCTTATGCATGCCAGTGCTGTGTGTGAGGTAATTTAAGGTGGTTCTGACAAGTGTCGTCGGCATCTTCATATCCGGTCACATGGGCGGCAAGCCGCTCCCATCTGGTCACATGGGCAGCAAGCCACTCCCACAAAGGAGGCCACACCCACAGAGTAGGTTCGAACAATTTTTGAAACCCACCACTGGTTCTTGTGATTCAAGGTGGCATTTAAATTCCCCAACTGATAAAGCTAAACCTTGTTTGTTTTTTTTAAACGAGAAAGTACCTCAGCAGATTTATCTGCCCAAAATTTATTTGAGACACAGAAACACAGTTGGCATGGACACTTTTATGACTGCCCTGAGATTTTTTTTTATATAGAAAGGGCTCAATATAAATGTAGTAAAGAAAAAAAAATGAAACATATGGCTTTGGGGCCAAAGGAGTGGCAGTTTTTAAGCCACTCAGAATGATGGACTACAAAGGGCGATATAAATTCTTCGCTTACTCTTGCACGATCTGGTTTATCTTTTCAGCTCTGGAAGAGGCCTCCACTTAATCTGAAGACTGGAAAGCTGCAGGACAAAAGTTGAAGGGAACAAATTTAAGAGTATTTAATTTAAATATCAAACCCCCCCCCCCATGCTTGTTTTCCCTGGGAGGAAAATCACATAAAAATCCTAAAGCCTGTATTTCATTATTCCTTTCTACTGTTTGTGTGTGTGGTGGTGATGGTGTTATATGCTTTAGTAAAAGGCTGTTGTTTTAAATGGATTTTGGGCAATTGAAATCTCTCTCTCATTATTCCTCAGAGGCAAAATAGATTAGGTTTTTGATCTTTTGGGCTTCAAGTTATTAATAAAAAATATCTAGCTGTTGAAGAAGGGTAAGGAGACAGAGTGCTGAAAAGCCTTAAAGGCTAACATGTCAGTGAAGGTGTCCATCTAGGAAGGGAAGATTTAGATTCTTAGCTGG
>NW_028261381.1:160019172-160119172 GCF_051295495.1 Thamnophis sirtalis | reverse complement strand
CTTGTAACCGGTTCGATAGATTTGACGAACCGATTCTACCGAATAGGTGCGAACTGGTAGGAACCCACCTCTGTGCTGCGCACACAAAGTCACTGCTGTTATAGGCAGCTATACAAATTGCTTGAATAAAACAAACAATCTTCATCCATTTTAGGAAATACGATATGATGCATATCATATTTGAGCAGCAAAAAAATATTTTAAGGACCAGATAGCAGCAAAGGGGTACAGAAAACTCTGCTGCCACCTGTCTGTAGTCTTCCATTCCATTTATGGCATCATTGTTCTTAGGCAATTTAACATTTGGCCCAGCAGGCATTGCACAGCCAGGCTAAATAGACCAATGGGCAGTTTCCTGTGTTTGTAAAATTGTGTACTGTGACTTTTCCACACTCAAGAGGGTAATTTGCACAGCCTCATTTCACTTCCCCGGTTTAGCAGCTTTTAATCAATGGGTTAACCAACATTCAAGCACTCAGCTTTCAGATTAGAAGAAACAATAGCATGCAGTGTGCATCACATGGACTCAGAGTTTCTGACAGCCAGCAAGTCACCTAAAGCTCTTCAAAAGAGAGAGATGGAAAAAAAACCCACCAGAGAACAAACTGTTCCCTGAGTTTCTCTCCTTGAAGTGCACAGCAACAGTTTGTTCACAGAGCACCTCTCTTTTATCCTTTTTGCCTATATGTGATATGGATTGATCATGCAGCCTTTAGATGTTGGGTGCCAAGTTTACCTAGATGGGCATATGAGATTATGTATCTCTCAGTTGCAAAGGCTGCTGTTTTCTTCACTTCTTAACACGACGAGGAGTTCAAGAACAGAACCAATTACACAGAGAAATGTGGATTCCCTTTCATTGGATGTCTTTAAGTAGAGGCTGGAAAGAGGACTGGATTCCTGCACTGAGAATAAGGATGTTTGGACCTAGGCTTCCCCAGCAGCACGAAGCCGAGTCCTTGTTTTGATAAACCCTTTTTTATTTAATTTACAGTGAATTCCTCTCCAGCAAAGTCCTTCCTCTCCCACTGTCTTTCAAGATAGTTCACAATTACTGACTTTTATCAGGCTTGGGAAATGGCCAGGCTGATATCTTCCAGATGCCACAATACTTGGCAAGAATGCAGGAATGAAGTAATTGTCTCTTGCAAACTCCACTCCCCTTTCGCTCCTCTTTTATTCCCTATGGGAGGGGCCATTCACTGTCCACATGTGGCCTTACTCCCAGGTCTACCCTCGTTCCTTAGCTGTTCCCTTCATCTGGCAACTTTGCGCATGTGCACACTGGAAACAGGCTCCAGCTATTCATCTGCCTCACTGACTCTGAAGGCAACTGATACCTGTTAGACAGCTCTGGCCCCCTCTCTGCCTCCAGCGCAGAGCCCTCATCAGAGCCTTCCCCAGACTCCAGGACTGGCCCATGTTCCTCCCCAAACTCCTCACTATCTGAATCTGCTGCAAGCTCCACTGGCCTCTCGCAGGCCACAGCAAAGGAGATGTATTCAGTGTCATCTTCCAATTTGCAATTTGAATAATTTCTTAAAGGAATGCACATTCAACTCCAGTGCTCCAGATTCTGTCCATTAAGCAGTGTCATCTGACGGGATCTAGGAAGCACACTTTCTCTGTCACAGCACACTCTGAGACATATCTGCCTAGTTGTAGAAAATAAAATACCTTAATGCAGCATAAAACTGAAGACTAGTACAAATAATCTCTCATTCACTTGTTCTGTCCTGGATGCAGAAGGTTATTGTGGAAGATATTCATAGGGTGATCCTAATGTTGTATTTCCTAATGGGCTTTTAATTGGTCCTGAATTCCATCCAATGTTTGCAAAGGAGCAGCTGGAGACTCTTAATTCATGTCCCCATTTATTTACTTGTGGTGTCTTGCAGTTGTCTGGATTTTTTTATAGAGGACCCTCATTTAGCCCACAAGTTGAAGTCATTTGGATACAGCGCCACATAATCTCAACTGTTGGTTTCCCACCGTACATCCTTATTGATGGAGAATTAATGTGACATCCTTGCTAATTAGAGTAATCAAGTATTGGTATCTGTGGAAAATATCTAAGAAGACTATATATCTATAAAGGTTTATATAATCCAAAGCATTGCTCGTGCAGTTCAGAAAATATATTTCTGGCATTCAGATGTATCCTTAAAAAAATGTCTAATAAAATATAGTCCACACTATTTGTGTGAAAAGCCCGTTATACTATGAAGCAGCCAATATCTTCAATAAGTTTTAGATATGAGATGTTTCCCAGGTAAAATTTCATGTCCTTACAACCTTACGATGATGTATAAAGCCTTACACAACTGATTCAAAATGATTTATTGTCTGTTTCCATAGATCTCCAACAAATACTTTTTTGCAGGAGGGACCCTGGATGTGTCCAGAGTCAATAATTCTCTATTTTTAATGGTGGGACTTCTGCTATTACAATTTAATAAAGGGCTGATAGTATATCTCTTGCCCAGGCCAGTGGTTCAAATCTTGACACTGGATTTTTTTTTAAACTTAGCTTAGAAGGCTATTATTTTTAGCCTCACCATCAAAATGCCAACACAATCCATGCTACAGAAATCTCCATCCATGACAAATCTGCAATACTCCCAGCCTCAGAGACAGGAAAAATACATACCAAATATATTCATTAGAAGAGTATGCACATTTGCATGTAAAGTTTTTTTTTAAAAAAAAAAGAATTCATAAGCTGATGCAGAGAACTTTAAATAACTGAATGTTAACAATGAAATTCAAAGTAGTAGAAATTTCCTATAGGGCCTTAATACTTTAGGTTCAAGTTATCTATGAACATGCTTACTTATACATTGTTCTCAATGATTATTAAAATCAGCCTAAGTATATCCTGCCTTCAGCTGTCTAGTGACAGTCTTTGGCTGGTGATTCCTGGTAGCTGCCAGTGAGTTCTGAAATCTCTGGAAATACTAGATTGAAACCCATGTTTGATGGCTTTTGACCATTTATTGTATTCTTGGGATGTTGTGTATCTTTCTTCAAAACCTTCCATACTTGGTGGTCTATGAATCTTCAAATTAATAATCACTCATGATGTATCCAAAGTGGCATTACCTTTCCTTTGTAGCTATAGGTAGTACTCTACTTACAAGTATTTGTTCAGTGACTGCTGAAAGTTACAATGACACTGAAAAAAGTGCCTTACAACTGGTCCTCACCTGTATGACTGTTTCTCCATCCCCATAGTCACATGATCAAAATTCGGATGCTTGGCAACCAGCATGTGTTTATACCAATAGCACTTACTGTATGTTTCGGAGTATAAGATGCACTGTTTTCCCCCTAAAAAGAGGCTGGAAATTTGGGTACATCTTATACTCCGAATGTAGCTTTTCTGAAGCTGTTTTTCAGCCCTAATGAGGCACTAACAAGGGAAGGGATCTTCCGTGTTTTGCCTGCTTTTCTCATTGCTTCTCTCTCCGATGATCAGCTGTGTTTTAGAAGCTGTTTTTAATCTCCAACCAGGGGCTAAAAAGCACTCATGTGCGTGCTCAAAGCCAGCAAACCAATGCGCTGAAGCTGACCAGACTAAGGACGCTATCCAGATGAATACCTGGCTGGCAGAATTCTTTTTCCTATTTTCCTCCCCAAAAACTAAAGTGTGTCATACTCCAAAAAAAAAAAAAAATCTTCACAGTGGTTTATAACCCTCTCTAAGCAGTTTACACAGTCAGTATCAGTGGTGGGATTCAATTTTTTTTACTACTGGTTCTGTGGGTGTGGCTTGGTGGTTGTGGCTTTGTGGGCACAGCAGGGTAAGGATACTGCAAAACCCCCAGTCTCTCCCCACTCCTGGGGGAAGGTTACTGCTTAATCCTCCTTCCCTCCCCACTCCACTAACTTGCTTTCCAGCTCCATTCTCCTGTTCAAGGCAACAAAAAAAGATTAGTTGGAAGGCTGGGAGGCAGCAGGGGCCGGGCCAGCCTATTTGCCGGTTCCCCGAACTACTCAAAATTTCCACAACCAGGAAGGAGGAGCCAAGGTCATGATGTTACAATGTGTGGTTTCTATACTCCGAGACTGCCATTGATACTTTTGCCGCTGGACGGTCCATTGGGACCTAAACCATCCCGCAGAGATGGTAATCAGGAAGACGAAGTCTTGCTGGTCTCAAAGACATCGCAAAGTCCCTGATCAACCCAAGGGAAGAGCTTCAAGCCAGTGGCAAACAGGCAGCCCCCAGGCTGATGAAGTCGGGACAGCTCTGGAAGGAAGGAAGTGAAAAGAGAAAGTGAATCCATCTGGTGAGGTATTTTTTCTATTTTGGGAAAGGCTGCCCAAAGAAATTTTTCTTTAAAGCCAAATTAGATCCTTAAAGCAAAAGAATTAAGCAGTGAAATTAACTTATATTGGATTGCTTTGGAAAGCTTTTTTTTCCTTTGTAACTATACTTTGTGGATTAAAGTGCTTGCAACGTTTCTCATTTCTCCTCTTAAAGTGAACGGGTTGATTTTTTTTCTTCTGCTTTTTGTTGCTTTATTTTTTGACTTTTGGATTAAAACCTTTCTTTTTATTTTAACAATTTTTTCTATTACTTGTTATTAAATTTCATTAAAAGAAATTTAAAGAACTTTGTTTCCTATGAGGCAGAGATAAATATTAGAAAGTTAAAAGTAGCAGTACTGCCACTCAGAGGTCAGAGGCTGGAGTCTTTGAAACAACATATCTCTTCTCTTTCCTTCTTTGATCTCACTGTAGCTGAAGGGTTTGCAACTTGTTTACAGAAACTGATAAAAAGCCAAGGGCATGAATTGTTTTTGCAGGTGCCTTTGAGAACTATTTTGGCAGGGGAGAGAAAGGGGGGAAAACAGAACCC
The DNA here is from genome assembly GCF_051295495.1 of Thamnophis sirtalis. Taxonomy (NCBI): domain Eukaryota; kingdom Metazoa; phylum Chordata; class Lepidosauria; order Squamata; family Natricidae; genus Thamnophis; species Thamnophis sirtalis. Next base: position 160,114,308 of record NW_028261381.1, on the reverse strand, counting down.
TTCTCCTTTGAAGAGCATAAAATAACTTGTGTTTAAGTCAACCTAAAATAAAAAAATAAAAGAGTCCTGGAAGGCTAGAGTGGCAGTGGCTATTAGTTTTTTTTTCTTTTCTTTCTTTCCTTCTTCTTTTTTGGAAACATGGATCAATATTCAGATGAGGAAAACTTAAAATTCCAAAATATTTTGGCTGGAATTCAAAATCTATTGAAAGGATATGGGAGAATTGAGAAGAAGTTAGAAAGACTAGTCTTCCTCACAGCAAAAGATGAAGGGGTTGGAGCCCCAAAAATTAAAGGGCAGAATGAAGACATAGAAGATAAAGACAAGACAATAGATGAATTTATTAATGGAGCAAATGTGGGTGAAAGTGGAAAGAAGGGAATATGGAAAAGGGAATTTGACAAATTGGAGCCCTACCCCAGATTCCAAGATACAGAAGAAAAAAAATGGTAATGATGATGGATTTAAGAAGAGAATTTTTTTCAGAAGCACCATTGACAACCAAACACAAGCTAATTTTAGTAACAGCTGAAGGGCAACGAGATTACCTGAGAGATCCTTCAAGCAACAAAGTGCAGAGAGAAGTCTATAAAAAGGAGATAAAAAGAAGACTGACACCACAATTGGCAAGAGAGATAAGGCTGTTTTGTTACTGGAAAGATACAGGTTGACAATGAAAGTTGATAATAAAAAATTAGTTGATTTTGGTGATCAATAAGTAGGAATTTAGTAATTCTTAGATTGTTTTAGATTGATATTAAATGTTTATTCTGTAACAAATAATTAACTATAATAACAATAATGAAATGATAATGGATACAGCTTAATGATATATACATGTACTGGCAAACTAGTAAAAGAAATTTGGATATAAATTGCAAATTGTGATCTGGGAAAAAGACCTATACATTTTATTAACAAATTTTTATTTAGATCTTGTCATAAAGGTATAAGGTTTTTTTTGGGGGGGGGTCTAACGAGAGGAGATGGGGCATAAATAGTAAATGATTTTTAGCCAATTATAATAGCAATAGCAATAGCAATAGCAGTTAGACTTATATACCGCTTCATAGGGCTTTCAGCCCTCTCTAAGCGGTTTACAGAGTCAGCATATTGCCCCCAACAACAATCCAGGTCCTCATTTTACCCACCTCGGAAGGATGGAAGGCTGAGTCAACCCTGAGCCGGTGAGATTTCAACAGCCGAACTGCAGAACTGCAGTCAGCTGAAGTAGCCTGCAGTGCTGCATTTAACCACTGCGCCACCTCGGCTCTTCAATAATAACAAGGAAATGTCAATGGACATTGTTTAATAATATATACATGCTATGATATTGGCAAAAGTAACTTGGATACAAATTCTAAACAGTGAATTGGGGGGAAAGGGGGTGGGGGAAAGGTTTAGAAACTTTATTAATTGACTTTTACGTAAAAGATGCTATAAAGGTGTAATGTTATTGGAGGATTTTTTGAAATAACTAATGAATGCCATTATATGGTTATGTTTTTAAGTATGAATGATTTGAGGTAAAAGCACGTTCAAATAATTGTAGTCAAATGAGAATTGTGGTACATTGATAGTAAGATATACAAAGATTTTTGATTTAAAGTGTATAATCTAATATGAACTATAAGTAATGACTGTGGAAGAAATGCATGAAAGTTATCTGTAACAAATTGACATGTTTTCTACAAGATATAATGAAGGAGGATTCTTTTTTGTGTGTTTTTGTTCAATTAAAATAAAAAAAACTTTTAAAAAAATGTCCACAACCAGTTCTCCATAACCTGCCAGAACTAGCTGAATGCCTCCAACAATCTAGGTCCTCATTTTACCCAGCTCGTAAAGATGGAAGGCTGAGTCAACTTTGAGTCAGTCAGAATTGAACCACCAAACTACTGGCAACTCTTTATTTATGGTGGTTGCAACATCCAGGGGTGATGTGATTGCCATTTGTGACCTTCCCAGCCAGCTTCCAACAAGCAAAGTCCAGGGGGGAAGCCAGGTTCACCCAACAACCATGTGATTCACTTAATAACTGCAACAATTCACTTAACAACAGTTACAAAAGAGGTCTTAAAATTGGGCGCAGCTCACTTAACAACCAACTTGCTTAGCCATGGAAATTCTGGTGCCAATTGTAGTCATAAGTTGGGACTACCTATATATGGTTAGAAAGGTTAGGGAATCTTATTGTGCCATGAGAGTCCAATAACATTTTGGATTGTATCTTATAGGAATGATAAGAAACTTGTGCAAGCCCCTTCTTCTTCTGATAATATCAGGACACTATATTCTTTAGGGGATAAGAAATATGAGACATTAATTGATTAATTAATGACATGAATAATATATTTTATATGGTGTGTATGAAACTTCTTTGTTACATATATCTTTGTGTGTATGTGTATGTATGTACACACACACACATACACACATACACACACACACACACACACACACACACATTGCTAATGTTAAATGGTTGATAACTGTTGTGGCCCACCAGTGGCCAGCAGAGCTGGTGGCAGACTCAGTCAGTGATGAGGTTGGGGAGGAGCATGGGCCAGTCCTGGAGTCTGGGGAAGGCTCTAGATGAAGGCTCTGCATCAGAGACAGAAATGGGGCCAGGGCTGTCTGACAGTTATCAGCTACCTTCGGAGTCAGATATCAGTAGGGCAGAAGAACAGCTGGAGCCTGTTCCCGATGTGTGCATGTGCAGAGCTACCAGGAGAAGGGAACAGTTAAGGAACAAGGGCTGACTTGGGAGTAAAGGCACAGTTAGATGGTGAATGCCCCCTCCCATAGGGAATAAAGAGGAGTGAAAGGGGAGGGGAGTTTGCAGGAGACAATTAATTCAATTCATTAGGGTGAAGATCTGTTCCTGACTTCTTGCCAAGTAATTGCTGCTACAGCATGGCGTTTGGAAGATATCAGCCTGGCAACTCTCCAAGCTGCAGAAAGGTCTGTAGTTGTGAAATCTCATGAAAGACTGACTGCCGGGACTTTCCTGGAGAGGAATTCCCTTTAAAGTAAATAAAAGAGGTTTTATTGGGACGAAGAGTCTGCTTCATGATCTTGGGAAGCCTAGGTCAGAACAAAAACAAAGCTTTTTCCTTTTGATAATTCTTAGTTCCTTTTCCCCAAGGCTTCCCCCCACCCCCCACCCCCCCCCCCACATTTCCTAAATTCATTTTCTTGTGCAGGGAGAACATCTTCCCTCCTCTGCATTTAAGGGTGATCAACACCTGCATATGGGTGAATAATTGGAAATAGTGCCTAGATTCATATAATTCACCAGGTTTTGGGCAGTGGGAGGATGCAGCTGTTAGATGCAATTTTCCAGCAAAGAGCTGGAAAGGAAAGGTCTCTAGGACTTTCTCTACCTTGCAACACAACCCCCTTTTCTAATCAATATGGGATTCTAAAGTTTCTCTGCTTCAGTGGAAATTGGAAGAGCTTTGAAATAATAAATCTTTTTAAAATATTGTCCCGGTTACAAGGCAAGCAGGGAGAGCTTTCTAATGTAATTACTACTGAGATTCATCTGGGAGAGGAAATCTTCCATTGGAACAAAACAAAGTTTCTAACCTTCAATGCCTCTCTGAATGTCTGACTAGCATTTCTATCACATGGGAGGAATAAATGTGGGAAGGAGAGAAGAAAGACTGCTTGACTTTATGTCCAGATGGGGTTTTGGAGTCGGATTCGGCTGTTAACTCAAGTAAAGCTAACATGGTGTTCCTTGTGCATTCAAATAGTTCTCAGTGGCACACAACCTTCGTGAGAATAATATTCCATCAGTGAAGCATTCAATGCACAGGTAATTGTACTTACTAGTACCATATTTTTGGGGACTATAAGACAAACCTAAATTTACAGGAGGAAAACAACAAAAAAATAGTTTTTGGCCTCCATGAGTTGTGTTTTCACTCTCCCTGACCCCCAGAAGCACTTTGCAGTGCTCTACACATCCTGCTTTCACCAAAACCGGGCCTGTTTTGGGTAAGGTGACCAGATTTTCAGATTGATAAAGAGGGACACCATTGACGGGGCGGGGGCCTTGATAAAAAATTTTATTTTTTGTCAAAAGGTCACCCCAGGACACTGAAACCAGCATAAATACGAATCTGTTGCCAAACAAAATTTTGATCACGTGACCATGAGGATGCTGCAATGGTCGCTAAGTGTGAAAAATGGTTGCAACGGTCGCTAAGTGTGAAAAATGGTCATCAGTCACTTTTTTCAATGCCATTGTAACTTTGGTCACTAAATGTTTTCCCCCTCCTCGAGACACCTCACTTCTTCCTTCATTCCTCTTGCTTATCTACATTCACCTTATCCGTCTTCTTTCCCTCTCTTCCTTCCTTTCTCCTTCCATCCTCTCTTCTTCCCTCATTCACTCCCTTCCTCCTTTTCTCTTCCTTCCTCCTTCCATTCTTTCAGCTTCATTTCTTTTTCCTGTCTACCTTTTCTGTCTTTCTGCTCTTTCCATTTCTCTCTTCCTCTTCGCTTCTGTTCCTTCCTCCTTCCCTCCTTTCCTATTTCTTCCTTCTTCCTTCCTTCTGCCTATCTATCTTCACCTTTTCTGTCTTTCTGCTCTTTCCTGTCTTCCCCTTTCCTCCCTCCCTCCCTTCTTTCCTTTCTAGTTCCATCTTTTCTTCTTTCCTCTCTCCCTCCCTTTTTCTTCCTTTCTTCCTTCCTCCTTCCTCTTGCCTATCAACTTCATCCTCTTTGTCTTTCTGCTCTTTCCCTCTCTTCCTCTTTTCTTCCTACCTCCTTCCCTCTTTTCTCCCTCTCTTCTTTTTCTTCCTTTCTTCTTCCATCTTCCTCCTTCTCCTTCCATTCTTTCTCCTTCCATCCATCTTTTCTTCTTCCATCTTCTCCCCCCTCCCTTCTTCTTTTCCTTCCCCCCTCCCTCCTTCCTTCCTCTCCTTCCCTTTCTCTCACACAGGAAGGGGAGGGGGGGGCTTTCTAGTCACTTTCACAGCATAATTTCTTTATCTAACTTTTAAAAAACAGTGTGCAAATCAAACGAGATTTTCGTAACCTGCGAAGCACCAAGTTATTATCTTCTGTTGTTACAAATTCGCAGCTACTCCATTCTTTCCGATAGGGAACTGCATTTCCCAAGATGCCTCAGGTCCTCAAAGCACTGAACACAGTTTTCCAATTGACTTCAGTGAGACCTGGTAGCCGCCGGCTGGGGTGGCTGTCAGAGCGCTGAGGGCGGAGCGGACGCACCGTTTGTTACTGCTTCCAGCAATCGAGTCGGACGAGGGAAGCGACTGAAATGGACGGCGTGGCAGGAGAGCGAGGCGGCTGCCGGCCGTTTCACCTTGCACAGAGAACTTCCACTTGGTCCCGGGGCTTCTGCCGGGCGGCACAAGCCCAGGAACCGAGTGGAAGTTCTCTGCGTGACTGAAACGGACGCCGCCTCAGGAGAGCCGCAGGGGAGGGCGGCGGAACGTGACCACGCCTCGCAGACTTGCTGCGTGGTTGCTGGGAACTGTGCAGCACAGGCGCTGCCACACCGGCAGAAGCTCCGTGAGTCCATGACCAAGTGGAAGTTCGCGTAGAGAACTTCCACTCGGTTCTGGAGCTTCTTCCACCCATGGCGGCGCAGCACAGGGACTGGTTGTGACGCGAGGAGGTGAAATGAACTCCGCAAAGGGGGAGAAGGAGGAGAGGAGGGCTGTCTCCTCCCCCCAGCGCCTCCCGATTCCCACCGGTACCAATTCATAACATGATTACTCACCAGTGAGTAAGTGCAGCTGCAACCCCAAAAGACGAAATGAAATGGAGACTCACGCAGGCGTGCTCAGCTAAGTGGAGTCCAGCCAATCAGTGAGCTGGTTGGGATGGAAAATTTTCAGCACGTGGCGTGCTGAAAATTTCCCATCTCAGCCAGCTCACTGATTGGCTGGAGTCCAGGCCAATCCAATCAGTGAGCGGCAGGCTGGGCTGGCTTAAATTTGTAGGATAGAACGGAACGATGAGCCAGCCCAGCGAGCTAGCAGCTGATGGGCGGGGGAGCGAGGGAGCTGCAAGCGCCAAAAAAAGTGTGTTTTTTAAAGAACCCGCTGGACGTGGGAAAATTTATGAAAAGGCGTGCCTGTCCCGCCAAATGCGGGACATCTGGTCACCCTAGTTTTGGGGCTCCCAAACCCTCAGCATGTCATGTTTTTGCCCTCCCAGGTTTTAGTAAAAACAGGCCGTGCAGAGCACCGCAGACTGCTTCTGGGGGTCTGGGAGGGTGAAAACACAATGCACAAAGGGCTTGGGAGCCCCAAAACATGCTCACTTTTAGGGAGGGGCAAGGTGCATCTTATACTCGTTAGTAATAACTATGTTATATTGAAGAACACCAAAGCAAAAGATTACTTTGGTAGGCTCAATCTTAGGTACACTTCTTATAATCTTATTAGTATGTAGACAGCAAAGGTGGATTTATGGAGCTCGGGTCATTGGATGGCACACAAAATCTCTCAATGGGAGAGAGCAATGTGAAAGGTTCCCATGGTGTCTTCCATGGTCAATTTATATGTAAGAGATGACCACACTGAGCCTAAAGGAGGGGTCAAACATGTCATCAGTCTCCAGTCCCTTTGTATCCACAAGAGATCTAAGTCCAGCCAGGGGTGGGATTTGGAGGTTCTCTGAACCAGCCATAATGTTAGCTATGGGTTCTCCCAAACCTGGGAGAACTGGTAGGAGTCCACCCCTGGTTCAAGAGTGCCACACAATCTTAGAGGTGTTCAAGCCTCCTTTTTTAACTCTTCTATTTTTTTTAACTTTTTGTTCTGGGCTGTCTGCCTAAGTCATTTTTTTGGGGGTATTTTCTTCTCTTCCCTTCATAGAATTTCCTCCCTTGCAGAGGGGAGAGATTCTTTGAACAAGCTATCTCTTCCTGAACTGCTTTTCTTTGCCCTGATTAGTTAATTAGCATCTCCGCTGCTATCTGAAATTGGCAAGATCCTAATCAATTTCACCCTAAAGGCTTCCTTTTGTATCCTAAGTGGTCAGGAATGCATTAAGCAAATAGCCGTGCCATTCCTTTCAATGTGTATTCCCCATTGGGTGCTTGCTTACTCTCTTGTAATCTCTTCCTTTCCAATGTGTGTAAATGCAAGCATTGATTTTTTCCCTTGCTAATTTGCCCAGAACTGAGGTAAGGATTCAAGGGGTGGGAGAATGGGGAAAAGAGTCAGTTTGGTATAGTGGTTAAAAAAGAAGAAGCAGTTTTTTCTGGTGGATAAGCACCAGGCTAGAAAATAAGGTAAAGGTAAAGGTTCCCCTTGTACATATGTGCTAGTTCCCAACTCTAGGGGGCAGTACTCATCTCCATTTCAAAGCCAAAGAGCCAGCGCAGTCCGAAGCTGTCTCCGTGGTCAAGTGGCTGGCATGACTAAATGCCGAAGGTGCATGGAACGCTGTTACCTTCTCACCAAAGGTGGTTCCTATTTTTCTACTTGCATTTTTACATGCTTTCCAACTTCTAGGTTGGCATAAGCTGGGACAAGTAATGGGAGCTCACTCCGTTACGTGGTGCTAGGGATTCGAACCACCAAACTGCCAACCTTTTTGATTGACAAGCTCAGCATCTTAGCCACTGAGCCACCATGTCCCACTAGGCTAGAAAGTAGAAGACCCAAAATTCAAGTCCCACCTTAGCCATGGAAGCCAACTTGGTGACCTTGGGCCAGTCATTCTATTTCAGCCCAACCCAACTCAAAGTGTTGCTGTTGTGGCAAAAATAAGAGGTGGAAACGGTGTTGGATATGTTCATTGCCTTAGTCAAGAGGGTGTGAGTGAATCTCAGCTCAAAATGGCGTGATGTTCCAAAGAGTGGGAGCCATGGCAGAAAAAGCTCTTCTACTGCCAGCTGCAATTCATTTGGTGGGATCTGGAGCATGTGCTTTCTGCCAGAATGACTAGGGTGAGCCAATCCCATTGAGATGAGAATTCTGGGCACCACAGAAAGTTCCAGAGATATTGGAATAGATTCTGGCGTAGGCCAGTTAGGAGGATGTGGGGACTGAAAACAAAGCTTACAAAGTTTGAAGCACCTGGACATGTTTACCAATAAAAAATGAGAACTGAGGGAAAGTATGATGACAAGTCTTTTTAAATACCTGAAAAGATATGGCATTGAAGACATTTTCTTTCTTCTTCTGGCATGCAAGACCCAGGATAATGTGCGTGGAGCAAAAAAGCACATTCTGACCAAATGTTAGAAGAAATTTTCTAATAGTAACAGCCAGGGGTGGGCTTCATAAATTTTAGCAAGGGGTTCTCTGCCTGGTTGCTGGTGGGCATGGCCTAGTCAGCCTCCTGCACCATGGAGGGGGGGGGGCATTTTTGCTGCACAACTGCCTTCTCTAAGAAAAAGGTATATCTAGGGTTCTGAAATGGATGTTGTCTCCTCTTTTTTCATGTCAGTATAATTTTTAGCATGGAAGATGTTCTGCCTCTTGTTTATTCAGGATGGAATCAATAATAAATAAACAATTTACAATGAACAATTAAAACCAAGTGAAACAATAACAAGTTGCTTCGCTTTAAAAAAGCTAGCTCAGTAAAATTCCTCCATTAAAGAATGGTGCTCTTCTTCCTTCCTTCTTTTAAAAGCTGATGAACTGTCCACTGTCTTCTTCTTTTCTTAATCTCCTCTCTTCCTCTTCCCTTTTTGGAAAAAAAAAGAAGCCAGAATTATAAACTACCATTTCATTATACAATGGTGAGACATAGGTGCTTATCTAAAGCTTCTTGTGGAAGATTTTTTTAAACAGAAAGTAGAGGTGATTTGAGGTCACTTAACAAACCCTTGGGATGATTTATTTATTTATTCAATTTGTATGGCTGTCTATCTTGCCCTAATGCCTCTGGGTGGCTAAGACCACATAAAAATGAACAAAAATATACAATAGAAACAGCAATATAATGCTGGCAACCAAGGACGAAATCCATCCAATAGTAAAATAATAACATTTCATGGACTTCAGTTAACCTCACAATTGTCATTATGAAAAGCCGATAAGGCTGAGGCCAGCCTAACCTCAGGGGGATGGTATTCCAAAGACCAGAAAAGAGACAGAAAATGTCCATTTTCTGGGTTCTGCCAGATGACAACCTTTAATGGAGCACAACCTGTTGTTGGAACATGTATAAACAATCAAGGATAGGCAGTCCCATGAATAACCTGGCTGCATACCAACCAAATTCTATTGCTGATTGATTGAGATCTATTCTTCAATCTTTTAAGAACATCTATAAACCACACTGTACTGATGGAGCTATATTTTAAACAGTGATTTTATTAAAGATTATAATTACAGCGGGAAAAGCTAGTACAATCTGAAAAAAAGACAGAAGAAAGAATAGAAGGTGCAGAAAAGGAAGAAAAAGGGGGAAAGAGAATTGGGAAAGAAAAAGAATAAGAATTGAGAAAAAGAAACATAAAGAAGTGACTTCCCATTTTCATCACAAATATAAGCATTTTTTTGTAACTCATTACCTCTTAAAATACAACAAATTATCTCTTCTTTTACCATCCCATCTATCTATAAACAAATCCACAAAGCATTACCATTTCAATCCTGATGTCAGCAAAAGTCCATTGACTTTTATTTAAAAAAAAAACTTAAAAAACCACTTACTCTCTCCCCCATTTTAAAATGTTCTTAAACTTATAGTTAAAATCTTTTTCATTAAAGTTTGACAGAAAATCATCCAATGCTTCAAAACGTATCAAGCCAAAGGTTCTTAATAGTTGAAAAGCAATTAACAAGCAATTTCTGAAAGTGTTTCTGAAAGAGTATTGATGCTTTTGAACTTGGTGTTGGAAAAATGCTTCTGAGAAAATCATGGCCATCCAGGAAAAGAAACAAATGGAACATCAAACAAATCAATCCAGAGTTCTTATTCAAAACACAATGACCAGGCTCAATTATCCTACATTGAATCCAGTACATACTATATTTTTTGGACTATAAGATGCACTCTCCCCCTAAATAGGTGGAAATGTCTGTGTATCTTATAGAGAGAATATGATTCTGAACCCTCTGCAAGTCCCATTTTTGCCCTCCCTGGCATCCTGAAGCACTCTGCAAAACCCTCCCCAAAGTCAGGGAGGTCAAAAACAGGACCCACGGAGGCCTCCAGAGGTAAAAAACAGGCCTGTTTTTTGCCTGCAGGGTGCTTCTGGATCAATGTTCCCTCTAATTTTTTTTCAGTGTGAGCGGAAAAGTATAGTGTTTGAGCGGCACATTTTCATGCCTGAGCACCTGAATTTTTTTCACAGATGTCACCTAAGACAACAACGAAATCAGTGTTATTTGAAACTCAAAGTTATGTTTATTCAAGGTACCCGCTTAATTAAAAGTGCTATATAATATCAGTATCACTTAACAACGGTCCTGCTTAGCAACCAAAATGTTGGCTCAGAAACTCTGGCATTGAAGCACGCAAGTCTTAAAGCTGTCAAGTTACAAGACCTTTGCACCCCTAACCCTTTAGGAAAAAAAACCCAGGGGTCTTCAAACCTGACAGCTTTAAGCCTTGCTGACTTCAACTCCCAGAATTCCTCCTCCAGTCATGTTGCAGCAACGTCATCTGCGTGGATCTGCTCCATCTTCGGTTTTTTTCACAGGAGGCAGGGCTGCTGCTGAAGATGCCAACGAGCCCCCACTGCCACTAGAACATGCATTTGTTTAGCATGACATAGAATAGTCTTTCAACCAGAAGTATGGAATAAAAGAGAGACTGATAAATATTAAAAAAAATAAAACCAAAAAGCAGCTATTTATTTGAGTTCTAGATAAACATTTAGTTCAGATTTAATAGTGTTTCAGAGATGTGGCTGTCAGCTATTTGTGTATGTATGTTATTATTATGGAAGGTTAGATGAGATTTCACCAACATTATTCACCCCTGATTAATGCATTCATTCTAATAATCGAGTCTGACTCTGAATTACAAATCTATGTCTGAAGAATCTGGGTTAAGTTTTGGATTGGAAATTTGGGGAACATGAAAGTTTATGCATAATTTTTGTAATTTTTTCATTGGGTCTTAATAATGATTTTATTCATTTGTGATTTTTTTCATAGGCTTAACACAGCTCTAATTTTGTCATTAGGAGCAATGTAACATTGGCCACTAATGTATTGTATACAGGTTGCCTTAGAAGGCAATACCTTTTGTATAGTAGGAACTTAAGATAGGCAGACTTCATACAGATAAACAATTGAGAAATATTGTTCTTTTTAAAAAGCAGTGTTAATTGCTGCACCTTTCTCATATTAAGTATATTAGCTCAAGTTCATGTTAGGAAAAACTTTCAGTCTTAAAGGTTTGGTGAGGAGAAATTCAAAAATTATTTTAAAGAATTTAAATTAAATTTGAGGCTACCTCTGCTTTCGCTCTCCCTCCCTCAGTTGTGCAGCAGCGGCAGCGGCAGCTCTCAGCCTATGGCGGCAGCGTCACGCAGGCTGTGGAAGGAGGAGGAGGAGGAGGAGAAGGGAACCAAAGAGAGGCTTTTACCGGGTCTGCACCCCACAGCCAGGACCGTCCTTGCGCCTCAAGCCGCGTTTCTTCCTGCAAAGCCCTTCGGGCAACCCGAGAGTTCTGCTTGATGCCAGAAGGGCTTTGCAGGAAGAAACGCGGCTTGAGGCGCAAGGACGGTCCTGGCTGTGGGGCGCAGACTCGGCAAAAGCCTCTCTTTGGTTCCCTCCTCCTCCCCCTCCTTCCGCAGCCTGCGTGACGCTGCCGCCGTAGGCTGAGAGCTGCCGCTGAAACAAGTTTGGGAAGGTCCTTTGCGGGTGGCCAGTTCTAGCCGCCTGCAAAGGACTTCCCCACGTTTGCTTTGAAAGAAACCTCTGCGCGGCAGTTAGAAACCTCTGCGCGGGGGTTTCTTGCCATGTGCGCGGCCGTGCAGCCGCGCACCTTAGAGGGAACAGTGTTCTGGATGCCAGGGAGGTCAAAAATGGGATGCACAGAGGCACAAAACTATTTTTTCTTGCCTAGGTGCATCTTATGGTCCGGTGCATCTTATAGTCTGAAAAATATGGTAAATACCTAGATAAGGCTTTAAGGCTGGATCTTCTGACTTAGGCTTCCCCAAAAAGCATGAGGCAGAGTCCTGGTCCTGACAAACCCCCTTTTATTAAACAAATGTGAATTCCTCTCATTCACATTCAGCAACGCCTGGCAAACAGTCTTTCAAAGGAATATTTATGACTACAGACTTTATCTATTTTGGAAAGCTACCATGGAATTATTTTCCAAATGAGGTGCTGTACAAGGAAAGACTGGGCACAGAGTCCCTGAGATTCACGGACAGATCCTCACACTCCTGAAATGAATCTAACAACTGAACGAAAAAATTGTTTCCTGCAAAAACCCATTCCCCTTTCACTCCTCTTTTATTTCCTATGGGAAGGGCCAATCACCTTCCACTTGTGACTTTACTCCCAAATCAATCCTGATTTCTGAGTTGTTCTTTTCTTCTGGCAGCTCTGAACATGTGTACACTAGGAACAGGCTCTAGCTGTTCTTCTGCCTCACTGCTGTCTGGCAGTCTGATCACTACCAGATGGCCTCGGCTCCATCTCTGCCTCCAACACAGAGCCCTCATCCGAGCCTTCCCCAGCCTCCAGGATTGGCCCATGCTCCTCCCCAACCTCCTCACCATCCGATTCTGCTGCCAGCTCTGCTGGATGCTGGTGGGCCACAACAATGGGAGAGGTAGAAGAAGAGAGAAGAACCAAATATTTTTGCAGTGGTGAGGGGTGCACTGTTGAAAATCCTGAAGTACCAGATAAAGGGCAGATTTTTGTGGACAAAATCCCCCTATGAACTTGCTAAGAGTTGAAGTGACTTGATGGCATACAGTCAATCAACATTTTAAGAAACACAGGAATGTTATGTTAATAAAATTTCTTCTCTAAAGGTTTCAAGGTGGATTCTGGACAATGGGGATTAATTCAATGCATTAAACAATCTTTTGTTACCAACATTTTACATACAGTGAAAAGAAAATTAATTTGGAAGGCAACCAGCATAGAGCATTGATGTGTCACATCAGTGCTCTAAAGAAATCAGTTTTTCAAAGAGCTTTAACCTTCTTCATTGTGCCTGTCACTGTCCAGGCAGGTTATAACTCAGGAGAAAACAACAACGTCCTGGTTTGAAAAAGGATGTGAAAAACACATTCAGGACTCTGGAAAGATATTAGAAACAGTTTCAGGACCAAGGACAGCACACTTGCAATTAAAGTAAAAAATATCTCCATCCCTATCTGGAGTAATTGACTGAATTTATAGTGTAGTCACCTGAATTCTTTGGTAGATATACATTCTCACACCTTTTATCAGGACTGAGAAAAAGAAAGATAAGGCAAAAGTCAAAGTTGTTTGTTATATAATCTCTAGTTCTAACTATATATGTATAGGTAAAAGTCTCCTAGCTAGGGATCTTGATGAATAACCAAAGATTTGGCTTTAGTTGAATATGATATAGCAATAGCAGTAGACTTATATACCGCTTCATAGGCCTTTCAGGCCTCTCTAAGCGGTTTACAGAGAGTCAGCATATTGCCCCCAACAATCTGGGTCCTCATTTTACCCACCTCGGAAGGATGGAAGGCTGAGTCAACCCTGAGCCGGTGAGATTTGAACCGCTGACCTGCTGATCTAGCAGTAGCCTGCAGTGCTGCTTTTAACCACTGCGCCACCAAAGATCACTATAAAGGTACTGACTATAGTTTTTGGATGGGTTATAGAATCCAAGGTAAAGGATCAGGAAATGCAGGTAGTCCTTCATTTACAAGAGTTCATTTAGCGACTGTCCCAAGTTACAGCAGCACTGAAAAAAGTAACTTATGACCATTTTCCACACTTATGACTGTTGCAGAATTCCCTTGGTCACATGATTAAAATTCATAAACTCACATTTATGACGGTTGCAGTGTCCTGATCACCTTTTGCAACTTTCTGATGAGCAAAGTCAATGGGGAAGCCAGATTCACTTAACAGCCGTCTTACTAACTTAACCACTGCAATGATTCACTTAATGACTGTGGTGAGAAAGGTCATAAAATGGGGCAAAATTAAGTGTCTCACTTAGCAGCAGAAATTTTGGGCTCGGTGGTGGTCGTAAGTTGAGGATGACCTGTAATTTCATTCCTCTATGAAGCTGGGCGATGATAATACTGTTTTAACGACTCCAAGCCATGATTCTCTGGAGCAGAATAACAATATCTCTCCAATATGCTCTTTCCTGGCAGTTTATTCCAGAGCTCCAAAGCATGGCACATGGTAACTCGTATCCAGGCAACCTGCTGTGTGTTTCTAGCTGTCTGCCCTGATTACAGAAAACCCACTTCTTCTTGAGCATTTCTTCCCTCTCTTCTGCAGTCTTAGGTATGACTACAGGGCCGCTTTGGCCTCAAAATAACACTTTTATATGCTAAATTATCCAGAAACAGAAGACCTAGGGATCCCAAAAGCAAAGTATAGCCACTCTGTATGCAAATCTTCCTTGCTTTACGCTTTTCATTTTCTTCCACAGCTCAAAGCACTGATCCACATTACAGGCTGATCATATTTAACTTCCAAATGGATGGAAGTTTTGAGTTATTCAAGCACAATGCAGATAATGGAAACCAGAAAAGAGGGAGTCCACCATGTAAAACTCTGCCAGTCCTATTTAGCATGATTAGCTTCCAGGCTACCAGAATTGGCATTTGCCATCCATTTCTAGGTCTTCCTTTCATGGCACTGCTGCTTTCTCTGCATGCTTCAGATGTTCTGAAATTGGTTTGGAATTGACAGACTGCAAGAGATACCCATAGGACAAACTACTGGAGCTGCAGGAGCTCAGTCTGCATTGTGCTCCAGAAAAGAGCAACCTCCTGGAAGAACTTGATGCTAATGGGACCAACTGAAGCTGTCCTTCTTATGGATGCTGAAGATACTATTGAGTGATTTCTTGTACTGCTTGTCCATGGCTGAGCACAGTAACCAATCTGAATGAGTAGGGAGGTTCTTGACAAAGTATTTTCCTCAGTGTTTTCTACTTTTTCAAGTTTCCAAATAGTGGCTAATTCGGTCTCAGTAATGCACCTGCTCCCACATACATTGGTAGAAAAGCAGGCTTCCAGGAATTCCCTTTCTCTCCTTGACTTGACCTGGAGCCTTGTTTTTCACCACTAAATCAATAAACAGACACATTGATATCGACCCGATCTACCAACCACTTGAGGGACGTGTTGGCTCAGTGGCTAAGATGCTGAGCTTGTTGATCAGAAAGATCGGCAGTTCAGCAGTTCGAATCCCTAGTGCCGCATAATAGAGTGAGCTCCCGTAACTTGTCCAAACTTCTGCCAACCTAGCAGTTCAAAAGCATGTAAAAATGCAAGTAGAAAAATAGGAACCACCTTTGGTGGAAAGGTAACAGCGTTCTGTGTGCCTTTGGCATTTAGTCATGCTGGCCATGTGACCACGGAGACGTCTTCAGACTGCGCTGGCTCTTCGGCTTTAAAATGGAGATGAGCATCACCCCCTAGAGTCAGGAATGACTAGCTCATATGCACGAGGGGAATATTTACCTTTACCAACCACTTAGAATGAAAGAACAACATCAACCACGATCCCGAAGGCAGCATTTAAAGACCAACGAACAAACTCATTGCAAAAAAAGTGATAAGTTGACAGATCAGAAGAAATCAGACCACATAACACATAACTGATCAAATCAATCTGAAAGCAGACCACAACATCATCAGAAGACATCCGAACAACCACACCAGCACTAATTTTCCTCACACAGATGGTACTTAAAACCAAGGAGTATGACTCAGCCACTACAGCCAGCCAATCACACAACCCAAAATCAGACCAGGACTCAGAAAGATATTTAAAAACTAGTACTCTCCCAGACAAACAAAATCCAAAGCAGCAGTGAAATCCAACAGGTTCTGACAGGTTCTGGAGAACCGGCAGCGGAAATTTTGAGTAGTTCAGAGAACTGGCAAATGCCACCTCTGGCTGGCCCCAGAATGGGGTGGGAATGGAGATTTTGCAGTATCATTCCCCTGTCATGTCCACCAAGCCACATCCACAGAACCGGTAGTAAAAAAAATTGAATTTCACCACTGATCCAAAGCACACTGAAGATGTCTCCTCGAATGGGGATAAAACATTTGCAATCAAATCGCCAAGCTTGGAGCTCAAACCAACAATATAACTACCAACCCAACCTTCTAATATTCAAAGACATTTCATACCAATTCTAGTCTAAACATCTGGCGGACTCTGTGAGCAACCATAATTTATTAAACTTATAAGCTGCCTGACACCCTGTGACTTCTACCGCAGTTAAATACATGCACATACCAAATAAAAATGCTAATTACTAAAAGTCAGGGAGGCAGAATATATGAAGAGAAGATTCTACAATGAAAGGCAGGACATTCATGTCCAATTCTTGGCCATGTTCATCACTAAGTAAAGGGCAGACCATTTCACAGAAGTGATATCCTTTGGAAAATTAATTAAAAGCCAACTCATTCCTTTAAATTGAAGGGGAATAATTAGAAAAACGCAGGACAAAATTTCAGTATGACACTGCAGACAGAGCTAGTAAAATTTCATTCTGCTCTTCTGAAGCAACAAGCTGAATATGCACATTATTGCTGCTCCTTAAAATTGTTCCAAGAATAATCCTCTAATAAAGATGGGAAAGCTCTGTATTAAACTCACCAAAGATATCTTGAACAGACTGACATGTTCCCAGAGCAGTTAATCTTAACTTGGTCCCAGAGATTTTTACATAATTGAAAATCTTTAATTAAAATCTACATTTAAAAAAAAAGACTTTTTCTTCACAAAGCTATTAACCCCAAAAGTTAAGGTACTGCTGGAGAAACCTTAGGAAAGCAAATAAGAGATCCATCCGAATCAACTGTTTTGATTTTGGATTCCCCTTCCATGATGCTGTTGCCTTATTTGTACATTTCTGACTTTGGAAATACAGAGTGAGGAGGGCTTGCTGAATAGAATGATGCCCGTCAGTCAGGTGACTAAAAAAGGAGATAGAAACAGTTCCACAAAATACCTCCAAACTCTCCCAAATTGTTTTGCTGCTCTGAAGGAACATGTATATTTCACACACTGTCAGATGCGAAGAATCAGGACCATACATTAAGTTCCAGTTAAGAAAATTTATTGCTCCAAGTCTATATACAAGGATCTGGTCAATTAACTGGCAGTACTAAATTGGTGCTAGAAAAGAGTCAACAGATTAAAAGGGGCATTGGACTTGGAGTGTTTGTGAATATACAATGATTCAAGGCTGACTCCTCTCTTGACTCCAATCCCAGGCTCTGCCTCTTCTTCTTCTTCTACACTCACTTCTCTTCTGGGTAGAGAAAATACCTTTCCATTGAGGTTCCCTTCCATTATCTGGCATCTAAAACTTTCTCTGCTAAGTCAATTAATGCAACTCACATTGTGCTTATGGTAATAAAAGAATTGCTGAAAAGTGGACAAAGATCAAACATGAAAACTGGTTGGATTTTGGCTACACATGGTTTTTTTTTCTTCTTCTCATTTTTGTTTGTCAAAATTAAGGGTGGGAATCAGGGGTGAGTTCTGGTAGATACTACTGTCAGTTTGCTTGTGTGCGTGCCACTGACGCTTGATGTGCACTGTGTGTGCATGCACAGTGTAATTAAAATTATTCTGCACATGCACAGAATTGAAAAAGAAGATGGTGGCACCTATGGAGAACTGGTTTGGGGGTGTGGCACACCTGGTCCGCTGCCGGTTCCAGTGACCCAGGCCGCCAAACTACTACTGGTTTGGTCGAACCAGTCCGAACCAGTAGGAACCACCACTGGTTGGAATGGTAGAAAGAAGTTACTGGGAGGCAAATTCCTTTTAAATCTACTCTTTAATCCTTAAAAAGATAACAATGGACCTCTGGGGTTGATTGTAGACATCCGCAGATGCTTACAGCTTTTATCAAAATGATGACAGCAGAGTTGCAAGGGCATGTGATAACCTTCATATTTCTTCTGTTTAAACCCATCTCTACAAATAAGAGCAGAACACTCCCAAAGCTCTCACTTTTTTTAAAAAAAATGTTTTATTAATGTCCTTGAAAGCTACAAATGAAAAGAAGTAGGTAAGTAAATAATTTAATGAATAAGACTCCAGGCCATTTCAAGTTAAGTTTTCAAGTTACAAATGAGAATTCGAAATATACCAAGACTGTACTCACAACTTAAGACTCCAGGCCATTTCAAGTGAAAGTTCAAATTACAAATGAGAATTAAAAATATACCAACAACTGTACTCACAATTTTCAATATTTGCTGTATTCATAAATTGGGGTATTTTTTTAAATTATAATTTGCAGTCCTACTCTTTCAGGTGATATCATTACATGAACAAATGGACTTCTATGGTTCTTGGAAGGTCAGAAGACAAAACTGGAGTTTCTGATCCAGGAAATTTTGTCCACTTTATCTTCAAACAGAAGATGTCAAAAAAGGGTTCCAAAGGAAACCTATGTCAGGTTCCAAGTAATGCACCCCTTACAAATCAAACTCTGAGATTTTGTGTTTCCTCAAAGAAATATGTTTAGGTACATAATCTTGGCACTAACTAGTGGAAAGCCAGTACTAAAGTTTCCATGCTTTCCATTCCAATATAAGTAAGAGTCTCTCCTTTTTCTAAAACAAAGTATCACATTGTCCAACTGGGATGAGAACTGGTTGCTTGATGACCTCTCTCCTCCTCCTCTGGCTGGCCAGCAGTTGGAATTGTTGTGTAGTGGGCTTCAGTAGGCAAGAACCAGACCAGCATAACTGCAACAGCTTTTATGAACTCAAAAATGGAACTGATGAACTACAGGCAAATGCCTGTTATTTATACTCTAGGCCCACAGGGCCGTAGCCAATCATAAACTAGAAAAAAACCCGCCCCCATATAATTGTTCTGAACTTCCAGCAGTTGGAGTCACATTAAGGTTAGTTTCACTTTTGCACAATCTAACAGTTAAGGTCATGCAAAGTTTAGTTTCACTTTAGCCCTATTTAACAGTCATGGTCATCTAAAGGTTAATCCCCTTTAGCATAGCTATATACATTTAATACATAACAGGAATGTATCTGAGTCATCGGCTAGCTATGTTGTTATGGCTGGATGGTTCATCCACTCCAGCTCTCCCCACACCTTCCGCTCCCAGCTGTGTCAAACTGAATTCCTGTTAGCATAACCCAGGATACAACCAACCCCACAACCCAATCATATTCAGGCTTGACAACTTAGCAAATCTCTCTGGTCTTTTAGGGCAACCAAAGGGAAATGAGAAGTAATTTTTTTTAAACGACCATTGTTGGTTTTCAGCATCTATGCTTACATGGATATCAGTTGGCAGAACCTGGACACATCTGTCGCTGAGACCAGGTTAGATTTGCCAAACAGAAACATCTGGGCAACTCATCAGTACTCTAACTAAATATATGGGTGCTTCAGATAGTCACAAAGGATGTTCAAGAACCATAATATGAACTATTTTTTAATCTTGCATGTGTTCCCAAAGGCACTTTTTTCAAGAGGCAACTGGACTTTCTTGTTCTTCTTTGAAGATGTTTTGCTTCTCATTGAAGAAGCTTCTTTAGGACTGACTGGATGGTGGGGAATAGCAATAGCAGTTAGACTTATATACCACTTCATAGGGCTTTCAGCCCTCTCTAAGCGGTTTACAGAGTCAGCATATTGCCCCCAACAACAATCTGGGTCCTCATTTTACCCACCTCGGAAGGATGGAAGGCTGAGTCAACCCTGAGCCGGTGAGATTTGAACAGCCGAACTGCAGAACTGCAGTCAGCTGAAGTAGCCTGCAGTGCTGCATTTAACCACTGAGCCACCTCGAATGGAAAGATTTATACCAGGGTAGCTTCCTATACTGGCTGGTACCAGTTTGCTGTGAGCGTGCTGTGTTGACAAAAACATCACAAAGAGAAATATGGCAAGAACCATCACGGTGAATAGAAAATAAGGTTGTGAAACCTTGGATTTCAATAGATTTGAATCCAAGATTGCTATCCTCTGGAATGATCTCTCTTTACACTTGATTGGTCCAAACCAAAATGATTTTAGAAAAGCTTTCAAACAATTGATTTCCCTCCTGGGTGGCAGGGTCACCAAAATAGGAATTCCTACCTGGACAGGTGCCATGTATATTGTGGGTTCACAATCCTTATAAACTGCATTTGTTGTGATTTGTATTTTTGTTTTTGTTTTCTTATTGATGTAAGCCACCCAAAATTACATTTGTCTGAGATGTGTAGCTATATAGATCTTATATATAAAGTAAAATAAAATAATTAAATGAAAAAAAACACAATTTTATCCAGTTGTGACACTTTTTGGGTAACTTTTGTTTTCCTATAGTTTAACTCTGAGGACTTTTATGAAGATAATTTTGAGTGGAAAGTCATATACATTGCTTACAACTCCTTGGGAAAAAAATAAAAATAACAAATGGGGAAATAGAAGCTTTCTGAACTCCCAGCAAGCACTAATTGATTAATGGTGAAGGATGCTTGAAGTTGCTTTCCAGGAACTCCTTGAGAGCCACAGATGCTTAATTCTCAATATAAATGAACCTAAAACGATACAGGTAGTCCTTGAGTTATGATAGATTGAAGTTACAGTGAACCTATTCTTTGGGCTACATACCTGGATTTGAAGTGCTGATGGTTGGGGGTCCCTTGGCAATCATATGATTGAACTTCAGCTTCTGGGTAATGTGGCCACATTTAGAATAGGATAGGATATGATATGATAGGATGGAATAGACTAGAATAGAATAGAATAGAATAGAATTCTTTATTGGCCAAGTGTGATTGGACACACAAGTAATTTGTCTTTGGTGCATATGCTCTCAGTGTGCATAAAAAGACAAGATACATTAGTCAAGAGTCATAAGGTACAACACTTAATGATAGTCATAGGGTACAAATAAGCAATCAGGGAACAATCCATATCAATATAAATCGTAAGGATACAAGCAACAAAGTTACAGTCATGCAGTCATAAGTGGGAGGATTTATGGCCATTTTCTGGTTCCCGCACTCATGTGACCATGTTTTACATTCAGTTTTTGGCAAAATCACACCATACCGAACAATGGTTTCATTTAACGACTGGGGCATAGACTTAATAGCTATGGTATTTATACTTATAACCAACACATTCACTTAAAGGCCACTGCAAAAAAGATGACCGAATATGACTGTCATGACTTTTGATTGTAATGGACAGGTTCCATTTTGGTTGTATGTTGAGGACTACCTATAATGTAAAACTTGAGAGTTTTACTCTAGTGATTTCATCGCTCCTTAACACTGACCCAGACCTCAAACCAAGCCCAACCTCTTACTCCTGATGGAAAAGGCTAGAACAAACGATGTCAATTGATGACATACCGGTAGTGTTCGACTTAATATAGTATAGTCTTTAGTGTCATTGTACAAAATAAATACAATGAAATTGGTTCTTATTACCACAATTGAGCCCCAAATTTCTGTTGCTAAGCCAGGCAGTTGTTAAGTGAGTTTTGCCCTGTTTTATGCCACAGTTGCTATCACTGCAGTTGTTAAGTTAGTAACACGGTTGTTAAGTCACTGTGTTTTCCCCATGGACTCTGCTTGTCAGAAGATTGGAAATGGTGATCACATGACCCCAGGATGCCACACCTGTCAGAAATGTGAACCAGTTTCCAAGCGTCCAAATTTTGAAATATGTGAGCATGGGGATGCTGCAATGGTCATAAGTGTGAAAAATGGTCACTTTACTGAACGGTCACTAAACAAATGGTTGTTAGTTTAAAGGTAAATCAGCTAAATGTTGGAAATGTCACCAGACACCTGGCTCGTATTGTCATATTTGGTGGACATGTGTAGAAGCAAAAAAATACTGGACAAAAATACACATGTAGTTGGAAAAGATGATGCAACAACATATTGACTTGAAACCTGAAATATTCCTGCTGGGGATTTTATCAGAAACCTATAGCAAAGAAAATGTATTTTTGGTTATCCATGTAATAACCACAGCTAGAATTGCATTTGCACAAAATTGTAAAAGTGAAGAGATTCCTACAGAGGAGAATGTGATTAGGAAAATATTTGAATGTGCAGAAATGAACAGATTAACACTGGCAATTAAAGAGAAAGAACAAACGGATTATTATATGATATGGGAATCATTTTATTGATAGTTAGAGAATAAATATAAGACTTAGAAATAAAAGTAGAGAAGTAAAATGTAGAAAATGTATTAATAGAATCAATAGTGCTAATAGAATTAAATAAAAAAGGAGCCGAGGTGGTGCAGTGGTTAGGGTGCAGGCCACTTCAGCTGACTGTTATCTGCAGTTCAGCGGTTCTAATCTCACTGGCTCAAGGTTGACTCAGCCTTCCATCCTTCCCAGGTGGGTGAAATGAGGACCCAGACTGTGGGGGTGATATGCTGACTCTGTAAACCGCTTAGAGAGGGCTGAAAGCCCTATGAAGCGGTATATAAGTCTAACTGCTATTGCTATTGCTATTGCTATAAATTAAGGATTGTTATAGTATTAGATACCTAAGGATTGATTAAATAATGAATATGACTGTAAATTTTAACTGTTATTGCACAAAATATTTGTACTCAGATGACACACTGTTTAATGGGAAATGAATTGCTTGTATTAAAATAAAATAAAAAATTATTTAAAAAACCCAAATGGTTGTAGTCAAGGCCTGTCTGTATTCACATGTTAATAGAAAGTAAAGAAGGGACTATATATATTTTTTAGTTTAAATCCTTGTCCTCTTCCCCTGTTTTGAAGGCTGCCTTGTTTTCCAGTTAGGCTGATTGTTTAGCACAGTACCCTGTGATTTCTGTCAAAAGGTTATTTCAAAAGGACCCACTAATCACAGTGTGTTTCTCCTTCCTGATTTGCAGTCAGCGTGTGCCATCTGTCATGGTGTACTTTGCAGCCAGGGATACCCAGGCAGGATCCTGTCTGCTGTGTAATTGAACCCCCCACAGCGAAATGTTTCCTGTGTGTTGATTGTAGTTCAACATTATTATTATGCTCTTGTGTGCAAGAAGGGCCGAGAGGGCCTATAAAAACAAGCTGGCCACTTTGGCTGCATCTTTGTGGGGAACACAGCCTTTAACTGTTGTGGCTCAGGATCGTAACTGATGTAGAACATGTCTCCGTGTTGACATTCCACGCATATCGTAGGTGGAGCCGGATCTCAAATGACCGTAGCTGGGTTGAGATGGGTGTATCTATTGGGTAACGTGATTTATGACACAGATTGAGGGGAGGAAAGGAACAGGGGCAAAGTTCAGAAGCAGATAAAGAGAGCAAAGAAATGGCTGCAAATAAATATTGCCTAATGAAGAATGCCTAATGAAGCTGTTAATAAATTACTGGTTTTTGTATTAAGACATTGGCTTGCTTATTATGAATCAGGAATGGCATCGTTAGGAAACTTTACATTGATGTTTGCTCATTGATTTTTTTTAAAAAAAATGTCCCATTGTTAATACTCAAGTCCTTCAGAGTGGTTCAGAGAAGGAAAGCCTTTAGGGTTAGGGTCTAAAGAGGCTATTTGAATGGAAACTAAATCTGAAGAAATGTAGGATTTGTAAAAAAAAAGTTTTTTTACCACAATGTGTAATTAAATTATGGGATTTGCTCAGAGGTGGGTTTTGGATTTTTACTGCTGGTTTGCTCAGGGATGCGCTTTGGATGCATGTGCGCTTCGGGCGCTCACGTGCTTGATGTGCACTAATGCGTGCATGCACAATAGTGAAAAATGGCTTCTGTGCGTGCGCAGAAGCAAAAAACAAGATGGCTGCGCCTACAGCACTGCCAATAGAACCAGTTCGGAGGCGTGTGTGACCGAGTTACTACCTACTCAGCTGAACCGGTCCGAACCAGTAGGAACCCACCTCTGGATTTGCTGCCATTTACTAGAGGATCAAACAAATCCACAAAGGATAGGACCATCAGTGGTTACTATCTCCAGAATGAAAGGCCATGCTTGAACTAGCAATAAACAAATAGGGTTTGCTCTTGACATTTTGGTGGACTAATTGCCATTCAATCTCTTCTTAAAAACCTCTAGTGATTGAACACCCACAACTTCTGAAGCCATTCCGCTGATTGATTGTTCTCACAGGAAATTTCTCCTTAATTCTAGGTTGGATCACTCTTGGATAAGTTTTCACCCATTACTTCTTGCCTTGCCCTTAGGTGCTGGAAGATGGGTTGATCCTCTCTTCTTTGTGACAGATCCTCAAAATATTGGAAAGCTGCTATCATGCCACCCCTAGTCCCTCGCTTCATTAGACTTCTTTTCATTTTTGCCCCCAGAGAGAAAGAACCTGCTTGTTTCAACAAATTTCTGTGGTTGGTTCAGCCAAGCTGGCAAGCAGATCTTCTCAAGATTGCTGAACAAGCTTCTTAAGATTTGGAGGGGAAAGTAGCAAAACTACCCAATCTTTTACCTATGTGTGGAATAAAATTATAGCAATGGCACTTAGACTTCTATACTGCTTTACAGTGGTTTTACAGCCCTCTCTAAGCGGTTTACAGAGTCAGCCTATTGCCCCCAACAATCTGGGCCCTCATTTTACCCACCTCGGAAGGATGGAAGGCTGAATCAAGCTTGAGCCTGGTGAGTTTCGATCTGCCAAACTGCTGGCAGCCGGTGATCAGCAGAAGTAGCCTGCAGAACTGCACTCTAACCACTGTGCCCCCGCGGCTATACTCAGAAAAATAATAGTTATTATTTACCAATCACGATTGGGAGCTGACTGATATTTTTTTTAAAAAAAGACAAGATTAAGTTTTAAAATTTGCAATGAAATTAAAGCAATATAAAATATACGATGGTGGAAGTGGCAGAGAAGAAGAGATGGGGGAATAAAGGTATAATAGCAAAGGATTTAGCCCATAGGAAGCAAATGGACATTTTTTAGAACAGCAAATGCCTTTTTCATCGTCTAAGGAAGCCGAGGATATTCAAGGAACAGCACCAGAGGCACTTCATCCCGTTCCAGAGTTGGTTGCTAATGAAAAAGTGAAATTAATTGCATGTAAAAGGTGGCACTTGACTTAGATGGAGCGGAGAGAGGTGGAACGCCTGCTCTGCTTTGTCCAGGCAGAAGGAGAAGTGGATGGAAAATCAATTAATCCTCAGTAACATTTGCTCTCTCTAGTGTGAAACAGGTCTTTAATTAGCTTAGTGTGAGTGGTTGCTGCTCATTGGAAGGAGCCGTAAAGAGACCTCAAGGCAATGGGAGAACCTTGATGAAAGTTTCTTGCTTGCCATAAATTGCCATGGTTACCCCATTTCCCCACGATTTGTACGTCTGGCTCATAATCGCAGAAGGAAACATTGTAATGGCAAGCCCAGATATCCTGGGCAGAACTGTGCTTTTGGGTCGATACGTCTCTTTCCGATTGATAAAATATGCTAGAGGCTCACCAGGTTTTCTATATAGGATTGTGCAAGAGCCTGCCCAGATAAAATGGCATATGGGAATGGCCTTGAGAGACAGGAAGAAAAGATGCAGTCTAGGGAACAGTCAGATAAAAGGCAACTTAGCCTGCAGCAGGAATGTGGACAGGGTGAATGTCTCAGAATGGGCTCTCTCCAGTTTCTTGGGCTGTAAAGGGGAGGAGGGAGACATATACTTTTAGATTTGCAAGAGTCTATTAACGTAACCTTAACATAAAGTACAATTGGCTCATTTGGCTGGCCTTCTTGTCTGGCTTATCTCACAAGTCTGAAGTCAGGTGATTTTTGATCAGATGTTTTGAATGTGGAAATATCCTAACCTTCCAAACCAAACTTCCACATCCATTTGGGGTAGGGAAATATTCCAATCCACAAAGATCTTTGGGATCTGACATTCCACTCAAGAAATATCCTAATTTGCCAATTATTGGTTTGGAAGATGGTCAGTAAATCAGAAAAAAAAACTCTCTTTCCCATGATATACTATAATCATAGGCTTAATATATAGAAGGATCTTGACAGACTTGAAAACGGGGCGCTATCTAACAAAATGAAATTCAATGGTGTAAAAAAGTAAGGTTCTACAGTTAGGCAAGAAAAATACCAAATGTACACATATAGTACAGGTATAGTACCTGGCTCAATAGTAGTAATTTGAGAGGGATCTTGGAGTCCTAGGGGACAACCATTTAAATATGAGTCAGCAGTTTTCTGCAGCTGCTAAAAAAGCCAACACAGTTCTTGGCTGCATAAACAGAGGGATAGAATCAAGATCAGGTGAAGTGTTAATACTACTTTATAATGCTTTGGTAAGGCCACACTTGGAATACTGCATCCAGTTTTGTTTGCCACAATGTAAAAAAAGATGTGGAGACTCTAGAAAGAATGCAGAGAAGAGCAACAAAGATGATCAGGGGATAGGAGGCTAAAACGTATGAAGAACGGTTGCAGGAACTGCGTATGTCTAGTTTAATGAAAAGAAGGACTAGGGAGACATGATTGCAGTGTTCCAATATCTCAGGGGCTGGCACAAAGAAGAGGGAGTCAAACTATTCTCCAAGGCACCTGAGGGCAGGACAAGAAGCTGTGGGTGGAAACCAATCAAGGAGAGAAGCAACATAGAACTAAGGAGAAATTTCCTGACAGAATAAGAAATATGATCTAAGAAATAAACAAACATTTGTTAGTGAATGCATCTTTATGAATAATTGTAATAGGATGACCATTATAGGAAAGAAAAAAATACTCAAGATTCTTCCTATAAAAGAAAATACAGGTCCTAGGTCAGTCAGGAAGATAAGATAACCCCTTTTCTGACTGCTTCTAATAATGGCATAGGCAACAAGAGATGAGCCGGTGATTAAATTAAGAATTTTTCTCACTTATCCTCTCCTCACCCATGCAAGGAAGACACTACAGGAACCCTGATGGTTGTCTGATTACAAGGTTATTCCAATTTGAAGGAAAATCTGTCACACTGATTCCCACGCTCCCCATTGAATGAGGGCTTTTCATGCAAAAACACTCCCACACCTTCCTAAAATGATGACTTGTTTCCTCTTGGTGTGGAATAAAGCTCTTGGAGGCTGGGCTTCACCTAGAATCTGGTTTGTGGACAAAACAAATCATAGACATTAGTCCTTTTTAAAACAGTTAAAGACTACTCTGAATGACATGTATAAGCATAGAGTAGAGTAGAGTAGAATAGAATAGAAAGAATAGAATAGAACAAAACAGAAAAGAACAGAATCATAACTTTATTGGTTATGGTTTTTTTATTATTATTTTGCCATGGGTTAGTCCAGGATGTGCTATAAAGAATAAGTGACTTCTTAGGAAAGTCCTGCACTGATGAGAGTGAATGGGTTGTTTATGCTGTGGGAAGAAAAATGTCGAAAGTCCCACGACTGTGTATATTTTCAAATGTAAATAAAATCCCTTTTGCCCTTAACTGGAAGATTGGATTTATATTTAAATTATTCTAATTAGAATACACACATAAATCTGCCGGACATAAATTCTCCAGCGCAGAAATCTGCTCTGATAAACGGGAGATTGGGTTCCTAGCAAACTATATGCTGATGATAATGGTCAATGGAAAACCAGGGGGACCATTTCTTTGTGAAGAGGCAAAACAGTTTGACCCTGCAAATGTCCCATTGGGTGCAAGCAAGTAAACAAAAGCAGTATGAGGAGCTTCTAAAAATCATGCACTGCAAAATTCTTATTTCATCCTTTTCAGCCAGATGACTCTGTGGTGTCTTGATTGCTTTTTACTGGACTGATTCTTCAATCCATCACTGGGAGCCAAAAGTGGCAAGCAGTTAGCATCCCTCATTAAAACAACTTGCTATTCCTAACAGGAGATCCAGCTCTCACAAACCATTTATTACTCAGAGCAAGAATGACACTGAAGTCAGAATGAAATTCAAGCATCTCTGTGGCAAAATTATGCTTAATTAATTATCCATCAAACAATGCTAATTAGCAGTTAGCAATAGCAATAGCAGTTAGACTTATATACCGCTTCATAGGGCTTCAGCCCTCTCTAAGCGGTTTACAGAGTCAGCATATTGCCCCCAACAACAATCTGGGTCCTCATTTTACCCACCTCGGAAGGACGGAAGGCTGAGTCAACCTTGAGCCGGTGAGATTTGAACAGCCGAACTGCAGAACTGCAGTCAGCTGAAGTAGCCTGCAGTGCTGTATTTAACCACTGCCAGGTTGTATAGTCAGCCAGGTTGGCATGAAAACATGCTGGTGACTCTACACCTTCTATTGATCTATCCAACGTAATGTCATTTTTTCCTTCCTTCCTTCCTTCCTTCCTTCCTTCCTTCCTTCCTTCCTTCCTTCCTTCCTTCCTTCCTTCCTTCCTTCCTTCTCTCCCCATGGTGATTGTGCACCTTTTATTGATCTATCCAATGTAATGTCATTTTTTCCTTCCTTCCCTCCCTCCCTCCTTCCCCATGGTGACTGTACACCTTTTATTGATCTAGCAATAGCAATAGCAGTAGACTTATATACCGCTTCATAGGCCTTTCAGGCCTCTCTAAGCGGTTTACAGAGAGTCAGCATATTGCCCCCAACAATCTGGGTCCTCATTTTACCCACCTCGGAAGGATGGAAGGCTGAGTCAACCCTGAGCCGGTGAGATTTGAACCGCTGAACTGCTGATCTAGCAGTAGCCTGCAGTGCTGCATTTAACCACTGCGCCACCTTGGCTCTTACCTATCTATCCAACTTAATGCTATTTTTTCCTTCCTTCCTTCCCTCCTTCCCTCTTCCTTCCTTCCCTCCTTCCCTCTTCCTTCCTTCCCTCTCTCCCTCCCTCCTTCCCCATGGTGACTGTACACCTTCTATTGATCTATCCAACTTAATGTTATTTTTACTCCCTCCCTCCCTCCCTCCCTCCCTCCCTTCCTTCCTTCCTTCCTTCCTCCCTCCCTCCCTTCCTCATCTCACCTAAGTAACTCTTCCCAAAGAATACCCACCATTATTGCCAGTGCCTCATTATCCAAGAAAGATTCAGGCCATTGAAGAAGTTTATAAAAATGAGAATGGTGACAGTGTAAACTGAAAACATCATCAATCAAAACATGCAGACGTTATGACAACCCGAGGAGTGCTAACAACCCTTTGGCATGCATTATTTCTGGATGATCAAAAGGGGTGTCAAAGTAATAACTTGAATCAATTATAACTCTCAAAATTATAATAATCAAGATAATCAAATACTATGTTAGCAGTGCCAGCATTTCTGGATATAAAAAGCAGCACCAGCATAATCAAAATAGCAGAACTGACAGCCACATACACATATGCAACAAATAATCAAAGATGATGTTAACATCAGTTCAGTGATTTAAAACAAAACAAAACTTTCCAAACCATATTCAGGAAAGTCCCCCCCCTTTTAAATTAAGAAAATGAATATTAGGTAAGGGAGGAGGCTACTGTTTATTTCTCTCTGTCGCAAAAATCTGTCTCATTTCTTTCTACCAATTGCTCCCAGTTCTTTTGCCAGCTGCTAACCTATAAAAGGGAATTCTCTATTGATTCTGTGTGGTCTAACTTTGCTTGGGGAGCTTTGACAAGGGAGCTTTGTAAAAAGTCTTTACAAGGAGTAAAAGAAAACACGCTTCCATATGCTTCGTGAAACTCCCCAAGAACTCTGAATGGTTACCGAGAAGGTATTTACTTTTGCAGAAGTCAAGTTGATTTTGATTCGGCAAGTCGTGTCCTTTTGATATGCTTACTGTGTTTACTTTTAATGGAGCTTTGTTCCAACATTATTGGAACAGATGTTAAGCTAACATGTGGCCTGACTTGTGCTTTCCTGGATGTCCGCAGATCCCTGTTTTAAAACTGGCATCACACCAGCCATTCTCTGGTCCTATGATGAAGGGACAATAACAATAATATCTTCATTACAGTCAAAGACCAGCAATAGACATTACTTCTTACAATATATTAAAAAGTACTGACATTAAAATATGTTTAAAAAGTACTGATATTAAAAGCGGATAATAACATACATGCTTTCAAACTGTTCGGATCACTCCCTGGTTTACGTAGGTGAAAAGCCAATAAGCATGGGAGTAAATACAGTGGTCCAGAAATTGTTAGAGATATGTCCAAATAATTGGTATAAGATGACAGCTAGAATTCTGAAACCAATGTTTTTCTTGTGGACATGGCAGCAACACAGAATTTTGCCACTGCATGCACAGTAGACAGGTTTGAGTCCTGGAGGAGAAAGCCTACATAAAAATTGTCTGCCCTCCCTGGCAATCTCTCTAGTAAGGGGAGAATATATGCAGACCTATGGACTGTATAGCTCAGAGTACACCCTATGATGAAGGGAGGAATATTAGAGGCATTATAGATATTTTTTAATAGATATTTTTGTTAGGAGTACTCACAGTGTCATCTTTCACCAACAACTTCTCTAGAGCTTATCGAATGCTATCGAGAACCAGGCATTCATTTACTTTCAGTTTAACCACCAGGCATTATGGTTTGCTGATTATCACCTTATTTGTTTCAATTGTCAATTTCTCAGACTCCTAGGGGGGAAAAATACCCGATAAATATTTGCAGCTTCGTGTTAGGAGAATTTAACATCCTTCCTATAAAGCAGAAATCCACACATCTTCAACTTGCTGAGGTTGGGAAACACTGCTATATTGCTATTTTGATTGAAAAGTCCAATTAACATACTACACGTGGCTTCCCAGAATCATCTTGGAGGGCTTATACTAGCACTCCTTATTTATTTATAGTCCAAGATCAAGTCACAAAACTTAAGGTACAATACTCTATTGTTGTTTTAAAAGGTAAAGGTTTCCTTGTCCAATCGTGTCCAATTCTAGGGCATAGTGCTTATCTCTGTTTCTTAACTGAGGGGGCCCAGTGTTGTCCATGGTCATCTGGCCAGCATAGTTATACTTCAAAGGTGCACAGAACATTGTTTCCTTCCCACTGAAGTAGTACCTATTAATCTACTTGCATTGGCATGCTTTTGAACTGCTGGGTGGGCAGGAGCTGGGGCAAGAAACACAAGCTTACCCCGTTGTGAGGCATTTGGGTCTTAAACCTGGGCTGTGAGCTGATAAACTGAGCGTCTTTAACCATTGAACCATTGTGCCTCTTTAATGCTTAGCTATGTAATAATGCATATTACATAATGATAATATGGACATATATAAGAGGGGAAAAAAATTAGCAATTCCTTGGAGATACCAAACAGCTTCTATAAGCTAAAAGTATAAATACAAATGTTACTACTGTCTTCAAAATACCCAGGTAGAGGTCATTTAGTAAGGATACCTCAATCTCCTTCTAAATGGAGAGGATAATTGCCAATGAGAGTACAGGTTTAGAAGGATGTGTGAAACTTACTCAATCTCTATGTTTGAGCCCCTAGTTCATGCAGGGAGAAAATTGTTCCCCACCAGCAAGCAAATTTGTTGGTCTCTAGTTTATGTATTGCTTAACTTTTCAGAAACTGTGTTGCTGGGTGAGAATTCTGAAAGTTGAATTTCATGCATCTGGAGCCTGATAGAAATTATTCTGTTAAGAATTTGAGGATAAAATCTTGGACACCCCTTCAGCTGAACTATAGTAATGTGTTCTAAATTACAGTCTGTGAAGACCACTCAGACGTTACAGTTGCTTCAGAATGCAATGTCGTGAGTAGGTATAGGTGTGACCAGGGGTGGGCTGCTATGGGTCTGCCCAGGTTTGGGAGAATCAGTAACTAACGTTATGGCTGGTTCGGAGAACCTCCAAAACCCACCCATGGCTGGCCCCGCCCCACCCCTGCCACCACACCATGCCCCTCCGAGAAATTTCCAGGCAGCCTGTTTTGGATGTGAGGTAAGTGCATGAATGTGTGGAGGCTCAGGGGGGAGAAAATGGGCCTCTTGGAAAGCCTCAGGAGCCCAGGATAGACAGTTTTTGCCCTCCAGAGACTTTGCTCGAAGAAAGCCTCCGGAACCTGGGGAAGGCGAAAACACCCCCCACCCCGCGCTATGGTACAGGAGGCTGACTAGGCCATGCCCACCATGGCCACACCCAGCCAACAACTGAGCATAGAATCCATTGCTGAAATTTTTGAAGCCCACCCCTGTGACTCATTTCAACCATAGGGTCCAGTTCTTTTGGAACTACTGAGCTTCTGAATGCAATTCAAGTTGCTGTTCCCCGTCTTTAAATCCTACATGGTTTAGCATATGTGAATTTTAGAGACTGTCTACTTCCAATAGCATCTGCCCATCCATTAAGATCAGAAAGAGAGGACTTATTCTGGATCCCAGCTCTCTTGGAGTGCTGCCATCAAGACTATGGAGGCAAACCTTCTTTATAGCTAACTTCTTTCTCTGGAACAGAATTCCCTTGATGCTGATAGAATTTCAGAATGTCATTAAGACTTGTGTTTTTAAGAGATGATTTTAGGAATTATCTGTGTCAGTCCTTCCTGGAGAAGAGAGGTTGGAGTGGTGTCAATCATTTGTTTTGCTGCTGCACATTGCCTTATATTGAACATATTTTCTAGAAATGTATTCTGATGTTGTGATTTATTTTTGGGAAAACATCTGCCTATGCCTCTCTGCCTTCATTTGAAGCTGAAACGGTATGGTACTTGAAGTTGTTGGGAAGTGGAGTGGCATGTAAATCTCAGTAGCAAATAAAATATCAGTGTTCTCAGATTAGTAGTGATGCCTCATCAGATTCTGCTTTGATTCATTTTACAGGAATCTCATTTCAAAATATCCACATCAATTTGTTCCAGTTTGAGATTCAGCCACATACAAAACACAGATAGATGGAGAAGAATTCTATTGGGAGCTTTGAACACAGAAGCTGCATTGCTCTTCAAGAGCTAATCCGCGGCTCATACTGGCTAGCAACCTGGTAGCTACAGTGTGT
Source organism: Thamnophis sirtalis (assembly GCF_051295495.1). Taxonomy (NCBI): domain Eukaryota; kingdom Metazoa; phylum Chordata; class Lepidosauria; order Squamata; family Natricidae; genus Thamnophis; species Thamnophis sirtalis. The sequence goes on along the minus strand of NW_028261381.1, from coordinate 160,081,274 downwards.
GACTAATCCACTGTGCAAAGACAACTTTAATGTGAGGGGAAAAATAAGATGAAACAAGACCAGGAGGGAGCTGATTCATGCCTTGATTATTATTACCTCTCCTTTATGAGGAGAAGGAAGTGTATGTATACCCTAATAGGTTGCCTATCACCAATTTGGGATTCCTTTAGTGATACTTATTAGGGACAAGAATAAAGGTGTAAGGTTGGTCTCTTGTCAATGCTTCCCACTGCTCCTCATCTCACCTTCAAAGTAACCCTTTTAATGAACTACTAGGCTGTGAAATCAAGAAGAAAATGTACTTAGGGATATTGCAGCCCTTTCACAGAGAAGTCATGAAAAGTAAAAAAAGCAGATCCTAGTTCGGTTAAGTTGTAGTCTTCCCTGAAAATGAAAAATCAGGCATACGGGTTGTCCTCAACCCATTTAGCAACCATTCAAAGTTACAATGGCACTGTAAAAAGTGACTTACGACCAGTCCTCACACTTTTGACCCATTCCATGGTCACATGATCAAAATATGAATAGCACTTAGACATATATACCACTTCACAGTACTTTTACAGCCCTCTCTAAGCGGTTTACAGAGTCAGCCTATTGCCCCCAACAATCTGGGTCCTCATTTTACTCACCTTGGGAGGATGGAAGGCTGAGTCAACCTTGAGCCTGGTGAGATTTGAACTGCCAAACTGCTGGTAGCTAGTGACCAGCAGAAGTAGCCTGCAGTACTGCATTCTAATCACTGTGCCACTGTGGCTCTTGGGCTCCCTCACCAGTATGTGTTTACAATGGTTGCAGCATCCCAGAGTGATGTGTTCACCATTTCTCATCTTCCCAGATGACTTCTGACAAACAAAATCAATGGGGGAAGCCAGATTCACTTAACAACCATGTGATTCACTTAACAATTGCAGTGATTCACTTAACCATGGCAAAAAAGTTGCAAAATCAGGTGTGATTCACGTTAACAGTCTCTTTGCTTAGCAACAGAAATTCTGATCCCAATTGCAGTCATAAATCAAGGACTACCCAGAGTTGAAATCTTGTGAATAGTTAAAATAAGGTGGCTTCAGTCCTCCTCCTCCTCCTCCTCCTCCTCCTCCTCCTCCTCCTCCTCCTCCTCCTCCTCCTCCTCCTCCTCCTCCTCCTCCTATGAATTGTTTGTAAATATGTTAGGGAGGACAAGGTATTTTCTTCTTGGGAGGGAAGCTTAGGTAAAGATTTCCCTTGCACATATGTGCTAGTTATTCCCATTCCCAGCAGTGTTCATCTCTGTTTCAAAGCCAAAGAGCCAGTGCTGTCCAAAGATGTCTCCATAGTCAAATGGCTGTCATGACTAAATGGCAAAGGTGCACTGAACGCTGTTACCTTCCCACCAAAGGTGGTTCCTATTTTTTCTACTTGCATTTTTTACATGTTTTCGAACTGTTAGGCTGGCAGAATCTTGGACAAGTAACGGGAGCTCACTCTGTTACATGATGCTAGGGATTCAAACCACTGAACTGTCAACCTTTCTGATTGACAAGGTCAGCATCATAGCCAGTGAGCCATCACATCCCTGAGGCTTAGGAGAACAGAAAATAAGACACAGGATTTAGAACTCAGTCAAAGAAGGAGAAATCAGTGCATCTTGCCTGAGTTCAAGCAGCAGCTTCATGCATTTTAATTTTGGGGGGATGATAAACACAAAACAAAACAAGACAAAAAGTGGGATAGAGACAGGAGAGGGGAAAAAAAACAAGGAAGGAAACAAGAACAAGAGAAAAAGGTCACATTTTAAGCTGAATTGGAAGCCCAACTGGCTGACACCAGGTAGAAATAGCTCACAAAGATTTGAAGCATCAATTCCTGCTTTTTCAACATTTACCAGGGTTTACCAGACAGTTTTCTGTGGATGAATAGTTTATTCACCTTGAAGGAGATTGGAATTTAATTAAAGTATTCAGGGCATACAACTGTACCGAATGATCACTGGATAATCCATAAAACATAAGTTGACAGCAAAAGAAACTTCTTAAGAATTTCAGTGGACTGGTGTCTGGGAGGTTCTTTTGTTAACTCCCTACATGCTCCTTTTGGTTTAGGCTTAGAGGCAGGCGTTGCTTTAACTCAAATTGCTATTATTTGCTCCCTTGGATATACAGTAGCCCTTTAGGCGATAATGTGTGCTGGGGAAGGGAAAAGGAACAGAATGGATAAATGCATAAAATTTGCCCCTCTGCAGACTCCCTTTCCCCACTTTAAAGTAAAGTTTAAATATGATGACTTTTATGAACAAAATGACTGGGGGCAACCTCTCTATCTCTGAAACACAGAACATGGGAGCTGATATTTTATGCTATCTTGCAAGCATGAAGTCTGGAGATGTTTGAGTTTGAGTAGTTTATTTATATGCCGCCCTTTTCCCTGGGGGGACTCAGGGCCGCTTACAATTCGGAAGGAAGGGAAAACAAACAGATTAACACATAAGACAGTACATCATTAAAAGCACAACATTCATACAATTCGGGTGGGTTACGGTCTTTAACCCCAGGCCTGACGGGACAGCCAGGGTTTAAGGGCTGTGCGGAAGGTCTGGAGGGTGGTGAGGGTATGAATTTCCACGGGGAGATCGTTCCATAGGGTCAGAGCCGCCACCGAGAAGGCTCTCCTCCGCGTGGTTGCCAGTCGACATTGACCGGCAGATGGAACTCGGAGGAGGCCTAATCTATGGGATCTAATTGGCCAAGTGGAGGTAATTGGCAGTAGGCGGTCTCTCAAGTACCCAGATCCACTACCATGAAGGGCTTTGTGGGTGACAAGTAGCACCTTGAAGCGTACCCGGAGATCGACAGGTAGCCAGTGCAGCTCGCAGAGGATAGGTGTTATGTGGGTGAAACGAGGTGCACCCACAATCGCTCGTGCGGCCGCATTCTGGACTAGCTGAAGTCGCTGAATACTCTTCAAGGGCAGCCCCATGTAGAGCATGTCCCCCCTTATCACTGACTGTAAGACTAAAAAACATTTACTGCTTTGTTACGTGATTCTGGAACAATGGGGACATCTCCACCCTCCGTGCCTGCAAGGTATCATGCTATTTGACTTCTCTCTTCAGAAGTAGCGTGCCTTTGAATGCCAGTTGTGAAGACACTATTGTGTTTGTGTTCTACTGATAGCTTCTCAAGGGTTTCACATTGGCTTGGAAGAACTTTCCATTTCTTCAGGCATGGTGGCTTCTTATGTTTTGAGGAGCAGAAGGGAGCGAGTAGCAGTCACTCCTGAGGATATAGCAGACTCATAAAACAATTATTACCAGAGACTCATCTGACAAATATTCTCCTCTGGCTTTCAACTTCAGTACAGACGGTTGCCTTGAGCCTTATTGATTTCTTGCATAAGCACCAATCATCTCTGGATTCTTCCTGGAAAAGAAAAATGGCAGGAGGTCATTTGACCTGTCTTCAAAAGCTTTGGTTGCTGGCCTCCAAAGTCATTGATTTTACTTTTTTTGGGGGGGGGGAGGGGGAATACAGCAACTTTTCTTGAGATCCCAAGTTGCTTTTTCAAAAGGCAACTGGGCTATTTTTCCTTGAGGAAGAAGGTTTTGCTTCTCATCTAAAAAGCTTTATTCATTCTGGAGATCTTCATCAATTCTGGAGATCATCAGGTTGGGAGATATGGATCTCCTGCTTGTGATCTTCCAACTACTTTACCTGAAACCCAGGGAGCAAACTTAATGTGTTTCGGTTTCTTAAACCGAAATGGAAGCTGAAAATATGTCTTTTTGATTCAGATTTTTAACTCAATTGATTTTATGCCATAATCTTTAGGTGTGTAATCCATAAATTAGCCTCATGATTCCTGGTGATTAATTCCTTGAATGAACTGATCTTTCAGATGCAATGAAGGCCATTAAATACAAATGTCATATTGTTAGCTAGATGAGGAGGTTCCTTAACCCCACCTGTAACCAGGGAAGTGCTTTTCCTTCAAAGAGTTGCTGGTACTCATTACATTATTTTTAGCTGGAGCCTTTTGTATAAATCCCTTCAGATATCTCTTTCTATCAGGGACAAGCAACATCTGTTGTTGTTGTTGTTGTTGTTGTTGTTGTTGTTGTTGGCCCAATTTCTTCGTTGGAAACCACGTATCAGTTGGTCAGGACCACTCACTATCTGTGGAACAGGAGCTGGAGCCAGGCATTCTGTTGCTCTGTGGCCCATCTGACCGCATCTGTAGCACTTTATGAGAGAGAGGGAGAGCATGAAAGCAGGGGCAGGGCGCCAAGCTTTGGTTAAGGCAGGCAAGGGAAACCGCGAGCCGAAAGGAAGTCTTGCTGGGAAGGCGCGGCAGCAGGGCTTTAAAAGGCTCCCCCCTCCCCAGCCAGCCAGCCCACCCAGCCCATTCCTCCCCCGCCACCACTGTGTCCAACAGGCCAGGCATCTCACGTTTATGGCGGACATAAACACCAAGCCACTGTGACTTTGAATCTGGTAGCAACTACCCTGGCTTTAATTATTAAAAAAAAATATTTAAAATTCTTTCTTTTCCCTTAGGAGACTGGTGAGGCCCCGCCTCCCCTGCCTCTAGTGACTGCATGTCCCTGCTTTCGATAGGTGTTAATCTCGTGGTCTAGTATGATTGCAATGGTATACCAATCTTGGAGACGTTCCGGGATCCCCCTTACGGCACAAGCTTCTTTAAGTTTGGGATCTAAGGCTATACTATCTCTCTCTGTTCACCCACTTGTAGCTCAGGTGAGTAGCTGCACATTTTCTAAACATGGGTGGTTCCTCCCTCCCCCCCCAAATAGAATATCAACACAACCTCTAAATCTCTGTTAATTTTTTGCATGGTTTTAGCAAAGTACTTGTTTAATCAAAAATATGCTGTGGTGCTTTTCAGTCTCAATTAAACTAACAAGGCAATTAGCCCTTATCAGGTAGGGGACCTAATTGTATTTTATCCAAATAATTTAAAAAAGGAGAAACTAACATAAAAAAGAAAAAAAAGCATCTCAGTCTGTCTATTTGCTCTATTTCTCTACTCAACTAGTTGACTTGAAAAAGACAGGTTATTGTATCAAAGATTTAAATTGGTCACCGGAAGAGAACCCCTGTCATTAGACAAGGACCTGCTACCTTCAGATTTCCTCTCACTATTTTCAATTTATATTCTATCTGCCTTCTTAAGCTTTAAAAAGGGAGGGGTTTTTTTTGGTCTTTAAGTGTAGACTTATAACCTTGACTTACAACCTCACCTGGGATTGCAAAATGTTGCAGTCATTAAGTGAGTTGCACCTGATTTTACAATCTTTGTTTGTTGTGATCACTAAGCAAATCACCGTAGTTGCAAAGCAATTTATGCAGGCATCAAACACTATAGCTTCCCATCTTGACTGGGAGGACCTCTCTCTGTGAAAGTTCCAAATGGCAGTCATGTCACTGCAGGATGCTGTAAACGTGGGCCTGTTCCCAAGGACTCAAAATGGGATCATGTGATTGCACTGCGTGTATGCGGCTATTGGAACTTGGAATCCAGTTTGTAAGTTGCCCTGGAGAGGCCTGTCATAACAAACGGATGCTAAGTGACCTGTCATAAGTCAAGGACTCTCTGTAGATCATAAAGTTGGGCACTGGCTATATGTGTCAGATTCAAAAGTGGAAAAATGGCAGGGACCTGTGCAGTTAGTTTGAAATAAAGGCAGGTATAGAAGAATATGAAAATAAGTTAATACCTTTGATTGATAAATAAAACAATGTAATGTAATAACATAATATAATGTAATGTAATAATATAATATAATATAATGTAATGTAATAAATATAATGTAATGTAATAAATATAATGTAATGTAATAATATAATGTAATGTAATGTAATGTAATATAATATAATATAGCACAGCACAGCAATACAATGCAATACAATGCAATACAATGCAATACAATGCAATACAATGCAATACAATGCAATACAATGCAATACAATGCAATACAATGCAATACAATGCAATACAATGCAATACAATGCAATACAATGCAATACAATACAATATTATAATAACTTTCTGCAAAGTAATAACCTTTATGAAAACATCAGCTTAGCCTGGAAAGACTGAAGAGATTGAGAGAGAAACTCAGGATTGGTCCTATTTGAATTCTCTTTGGTATAAGAGAGATGGAGAGGTAAACTCTATAGGGCTTTTAAGGTTTCGTTAGTATACCTTAGAACAGTGATGGCTAACCTTTTCCAGACTGAGTGCCCAAAGCACGTGGGCACATGCATGCGAAACCCCCAAATGCAATGTGTGCGTGGCTCTTGTGTATGTGCTCTGCCCCCATGCATGTGCCCCCTGTGCATGTGCAGCAGAGACCCAAAGACAGCTGGCTGATGGGATGAGCACTCATGCGTGGCAGAGCTGAGCTGGGGCAATGGCTCACGTGCCCACAGAGAGGGTGCTGCGTGCCACCTCTGGCATGTGTGCCATAGGTTTGCCATCATGGCCTTATAACATTCAAATAGAGTTCCACTAGTGTTTGTGGTCTCTGACCTGGGCTGCCTCCCAGGACTGATAACAAGCATGTGGTTGCATATGGAGGGGGGAAAGTCCACCGACCTTCATTCTGACTGATACAGTGAAAGGGTGGTTTAGTTATGTTAATTCTGCATTGTTAAAAAGGGCCAAGAGGAATTGCACATACATTGGAAAAACAATGGTATGGGCTATTGTGCCTCCCAGATGGGCGAAGAACATGTGTGATATGTGAGAGAAGACAGAAGCCTCTTCCATCTCTGTCAAGATTAAATAAAGAAAACATGGCAAATTACATTCCTTATGAAGATGGAGTGGGCTATAAACCTGAGTGGAATGACAACTTATCACTTAGCAGCAAATTAGACAACTCTTTGGTGGGTGACAACAGCTTTCTTCCCACGCTGATGGCATTTGAAAAATCTTGCCCTTGACATTGCAGAGATGGCGGTGCTGGCCATGGGGCCCCCTAATCTGGTTTGTGTGATGCACTTGGAAAACAAGCCAAGGTTGACAAGGCAATAGGTCTTCTTGAAAGACAATGACAGACAATGCACTTTTGGAGAGGAACTTGCAGAACAGCTGGGAAAAATGATTATTCCAGCTGGTGTGGTACAGGAGGAGGGCATTCTCTGCTGTTGCTCCTGCCCTCAGAAACATCTTGCCCCTGATGTGAGGTTGGCCCCAACCCTCCTCTCCTTTTCTAAGGGTCTAAAGAACTGGTTTTGCCAATGGGGGAATAACACAGTGGAGGCAGTTGATCAAGTAATTACAGATCCCACTCCCCCCTCTGCACCCACCCTCCCCATAGGACATTAGGTTTTAATGTTTTAATTGCATACTGTATGTATACAACATATTTGTATGATGATAAGCCATCCAGAGTTATCCTGTGGTAAGAAAGGTGGCACATACATACATTCTCATAATCTTCATAATCCTTTTAAAAACTGTGCTATACTGAACAATCTGATATGATTGTGCAGCCGCGCGAGTGATAATGGGTGTACCGAGATACACCCATGTTACACCTATCCTCCGTGAGCTGCACTGGCTCCCTATCGGTCTCCGAACACGCCTCAAGGTGCTGGTTATCACCTTTAAAGCCCTACATGGCTTAGGACCCGGATACCTACAAGACCATCTTCTGCCACATACCTCCCAGCGTCTGATAAGATCACACAGGCTGGGCCTTCTCCAGGTGCCGTTGACTAGACAATGTCGTCTGGCGGCCCCTCGGGGGAGGGCTTTCTCTGTAGCTGCCCTGGCCCTATGGAACGATCTACCCCCAGAGATCCGGACCCTGCCCACTCTCTCAGCCTTCCGTAAGTCTACTAAGACCTGGCTATTCCGGCAGGCCTGGGCCTGTTAACCTCATGACTGAGGTCCAGCCCCACTAAGACTGAGTGCATGATGTGTTTTTTTTAACCTGCTTTTCTCTATTTTATTCTTTCTTTTTTGTATTCTTTTTTAGCTGTTTTTATGTAAGCCGCTCGCAGTCCTTCAGGATTGGGCGGCATATAAATTCATTAAATTTACAATTTACAATTTACAAACTTGATGTGAGTCTGATATCAACTAGGCTGGACTAAGAATCAACTCCACAGTAAGGTTAAGATGACTTTTATTAAAAGTGGCTACAATAACATAATCTTGCAAGTCTGATTATGTTGGGCTGCTCTATTTCTTATACCGATGTAAATTAGGGAGATTTCTTTCTAAGCTGTTTATGCATATTTTCTGCTTGTTTTGAACTTCAACCAGTGGTGGGATTCAGCCAGTCCGCACCTATTCAGGAGAACCAATTGTTAACGTTTTAAGCACTTCGGAGAACTGGTTGTTGGAAAAAATCTTCTTTTGCCCTTCATGGTATTGGACCTGGGTACTTGAGAGACCGCCTGCTGCCATACCTCCAACAGACCTATTAGATCCCACAGACTAGGCCTCCTCCGAATTCCATCTACCGGCCAATGCCGATTGGCTACCACCCGGAGGAGGGCCTTCTCTGTGGCTGCTCCAGCTCCTCTGGAACGAGCTCCCCGTGGAGATTCGGACCCTCACCACCCTTCAGGCTTTCCGCAAAGCCCTTAAAACCTGGCTGTTCCGACAGGCCTGGGGCTGACGAATTCCCGTCCCCGTTCGAATTGTGTGGTTGTTGATTGTTTTTAAATTGTTGTAGTTGTTTGTCTGTTGTTTTCCTCTTGTTTGTATCCCCCCCCATTTTGGTTTGTGAGCCGCCCTGAGTCCCTCTGGGAATAGGGCGGCATAGAAATGCAATAAATCAAATCAAATCAAATTTTGTTTCTTTCCACTTTAGAGGGCTAATCCTGTAAGGAAGGCAGGGAGGAAACATTCTGGTTTTATTTGTAGCCTAATCTTTATTGCCCTGCTTACAGAAACTGCCTCTCCCGTTAACCCTTATTACATTGTAACAGCTAAGGCGAAGCACCCATCGATGTGAGTGATGTTGAGTTGGCCATGCCCACACAGTCACATGACCACCGAGCCACGCCCACCCAGCTGTTCATTAGGGCAGAGAACCGGTTGTTAAATTATTTGAATCCCACCACTGACTTCAACCGTATTTTTCTTCTTGTTGCTTTGCTACGGATCTGACCTATCTCTTTCAAGGTCAGTTTCCCTTTCCGTTCCTAATGCCATACATTATATGTTCAAGGTATGAACAACTCAAAATGTATTGATCTCAGTCCTGACTGAGGGAGCCCATTTTCAACTGCTGTACAATACGAACCTGGCCCATTCATTCTGACTTTTAAAATTCCTGTCTAAGGGACAAAATAGATGCCTTCGCCTTCAGAGGCTTAAGGCAGCCATTCGGATCCCTACAGGGGACCAGATCATTTAATAAAGAAACGGAATGGGCACCTTGAGTCCTGCAAAGCTTATGGCATGCTTCCCTTTTAACTTCTCTTCCAATAAACAAACGACGCAATGTGAAATTTAGACCCAGCCACTTTCAGGAGGGCGTGTGTGTCTTTCTTGGCAGCAAGAAATGGAATAAAAAAGTGTTGAAATTCAATTCTCCATTCAATTACTTGCTTAGATCAGATTCATGCTTACAGAGCAGGAAATGGCAACCGGGGCAACTCAGTTACACGTAGCTCTTCATCCATTTTTTTCACAGCTCGGGAAATCCTCCATGGTCACTGCGCCAAATTTTCGCGGAAAAGTATAAACATTGTTTGAGCTATTTTGCTCCCTCTTCAATCTCAAAGTACATGCAAAAAATTTCCCCACCACCCTTTCAGAGGTTATCATTGCATTGCTATTCTACCCCTTCAGTTTAGGCAGCTTCAGTGATGTTACTGCCTTGCGATTCTACCCTATATAGTTTAGGAAATCTTAACAATAAACAAAGATATCGAAAACATGCCCCACCTATTATGCCCATAAGTTATCGATTTATATACCATGTTTTCCCGAAAATACAACATGTCATGATAATAAGGCCATGCTACATTTTCTGGTGGGCAAAAATATGGTTCCACCACAAAACCGCGGTCGACTAAAGCGCGCTCGATGAAACCGCGTACCTGATGTCATCACAGCGTGACGAAAAAAGCACGCTGTGAGCGGTAAAGCTAAAATTAACGCGTAAACCTAAACCTAATCCCCCCAAACCTAACCCCAAACCTAACCCTAAACCTAACCCTTAACCTAACCCTAAACCTAACCCTAAACCTAACCGTTAACGTAACGCTAAACCTAACGCTAACCCTTAACCTAACCCTAAACCTAACCCTAACCCTTAACCTAACCCTAACCCTAACCCTAACCCTAAACCTAACCCTTACCTTAACGTGAATCGGCTTGCTTTAAAAGCGCTTTTTAAAGCACCCTTTTTTCTCCACGGTCGTTGTTGTCGCGCTGCTGATGACATCAGCAACGCGCTTTAATCGGGCGTGTTTAGTGGACCGCGGTTTTGTCGTGCCATGCAAAAATATAAGCCCACCCCCACAAATAAGCCTCCTGGACAACCCCCTACCTCCGGCCAGGCAGAGCACCGCTCACGGCTGGAGAGGGGGCTTGCACGAGATCCAGGGCACCTCCAGTGCCGCCGCCACCATCCCAGCATGGCTTTTTCAGCGGCTCCCAAACCGAGTCTTCCAGCAGTGGCTGCTCTGGGAGTACGCTCTATGGTTGTGGGCCAGCTGCTGCAGAGCATACAACCATAGAGCATACTCCCAGAGTGGCCACTGCCGGAAGATTTGGTTGGAAGCCACTGAAAAAGCCATGCGGTGGCAGTGGCAGCAGAGGTGCCTCTGCAGAGAGAGAGAGCTGGGCCAGGGCATCGTGAGCCTGGGAGGCACACGAGCGGGAGCGGAACGGTTGCTGCTTGCACAACACCCCTCTCCAGCCGTGCAGAGTGCCTTTCACTGGCATTTCGAAGGCGCCAAGCCACTGGAGCCAGGCGGCGGCAAACAGGCGCTCACACGGCTTGGCGATACCCCTAGGTCAGTGAATGGTGCTGTGCCCAGCTGGAAAGGGGGTTTGCCAGGTGGCTGCTCATGAGCGTGGTCATTCATGGCTGTTATGTTGCACTGCTGCGACAGCGCAACACAGCAATTTGCTCCTGAGGCTGTGCCCGGCTCTTTGGGAGCCCGCTCACTTTTCAATCAGATCATTAGTATTTTTAAACAGTAATTAACACACTCTAATGCTAAGCAGTTAGACATTCTACTCCCCCTTCCCACCTGAAAAGAACTCTGTTCCAACTGCCAGTTATCTCACATTCCGTTACCTCAGTTCAAACTGGCAGACATTGCACTCCTTCACTCAGAAGCGATCTGGGGCTCCTTACAGTACTAAATGTCAGTACCTCAGCAAAATGTCTATGCCTTCGACCTATGGAACTGCGTCTGAACTCAAGGAGATGGGAGCAATATTCCCTTATGTGTTTCAATCACCGACCACCACTAAGCCAATGGATTGAACTGGAGTGAACTAGATTTCTCCTGCATTGCCCGATCACATAGTTTCATCACGAAGCATGGGTATTGTATAAATTCCAAAAAATGGTCCTAACTACTCCTTGGATCATCCTGGGCAATATCAAGAAGACAGAATAGTATAAATAGAAGAGAATATTTGTAGGAATTAACTGTGGGGTCCTTGATGCTCTCTGAGCTTGGAGATTTTCTTGCAGACGTTTTATTACCCAACTAGATAAAATAATCAATGCTAGCCCCAATGATGTAACCCATTTGGGTAATGAAACATCTGCAAGAAAACCACTGAAGCTCAGAGAGCACCAAGGCCCCAACAAACAGAATAGTAGAGTTGAAATTGTACCATTTGTTCTCTTTGCTGTAGAGTACAACAACTTTTTGATATAACTTCTTTTTGAGGTTTTAATATTTATTTGCAGGTTTTTTTTTTTGGTCTAACACTATTTTTAAATAAGGCATTTTGCATAATGAGCCATATTCCCGCCTGTTGTGGGAGTGACCTGGCAACTTCAAATAAGCTTGAAAAACTTTTGCAAAGGGAGACAGGAGAGGTTCAGGCTGGATGTCACCGAAGCAGCCGGCCCTATCTCACATTTCACAGGTGCTGGGCTGGTTGCCTGATGTGACTGTCACTATTTCTATAATGTTAATTGGACACTTGAGCAGACTATAAAATATGCTTGGCAGTGTTACCTGTTGGTGGACTGCAGAATAAATAATCATGGAGAGAAAAGTTTTTGCAGTGATCTGTGGTGAGAATGACAATGTCTCCGGAGAAGACATCCTGCAGAAGGCTTCAGGGTTTCTCTGTATGAAGAAGTATCATCTGGGAGACCTTTTCAATGGCCAAAAAGGTTACTTGCTAGATCAAGCTAAATCCCAAATGTGGCCACCACACTGCTCACAAAATGGCCAGTCAGGTAGCCATTGAAGACTACAGGTATTCCTCAACCTATGAGCAAAATTGAACCCAAAATGTCTGTGGGTAAGTAGCAATAGCACTTTGACTTATATAACGCTTCATAGTGCTTTTACAGCCCTCTCTAAGCGGTTTACAGAGTCAGCATATTGCCCCCCAATAATCTGGACCCTCAATCTGGAGCCGAGGTGGCGCAGTGGTTAAATGCAGCACTGCAGGCTACTTCAGCTGACTGCAGTTCTGCAGTTCGGCTGTTCAAATCTCACCGGCTCAAGGTTGACTCAGCCTTCCATCCTTCCGCGGTGGGTAAAATGAGGACCCGGATTGTTGGGGGCAATATGCTGACTCTGTAAACAGCTTAGAGAGGGCTGAAAGCCCTATGAAGTGGTATATAAGTCTAACTGCTATTGCTATTTTACCCACCTCAGAAAGGTGGTGTCAGGCCTGGAAGCCATCTTTTGCATTGGGCCTTCAGGCCTGCCCCATTTAATGCTGTGGGAAAATGGGAGGGGGGGATTATATAGAGTATGAGAGATATATAGTTTAAATAATATTCCTTTTTCAGAGAGTCAAGGACATCATGCCCTGCACCTGGAGTGGTGTGGCTGGTAGGCATCTCCAGTTAGGGCCATGCCTGATTGGACCATGTGATGGACATGTGGGTCCTGGGCTGGGACTTTGGACTTTCATTTGGATGGGGAAAACCTGGAAACTTTCAGATCTGGGTTAATGTCAGGATTCCACGTAACACTCCTAATGAAAGAAGACTCCAAGGCTTGAGGTTCCTCAAAGTTCCATTTTATTGGCACATCTGGGAAAACCTAAATCTGAAAGTTTCCCCACCCAAGTGAAAGTCCAAGTCCCTGTCCAGCACTCACATGTCCATCACATGGTCCAATCAGGCACCGTCCCAACTGGAGATGCCTACCAGTCACGCCACTCCAGGTGTCCTTGATTCTCTGAGAAAGGAATGTTATTTAGACTATATATCTCCCATACTCCACATAATTCCCCCCTCCCATTTTCCCACAGCATTAAATGTGGCAGGCCTGAAGGCCCAATGCAAAAGATGGCTTCCAGGCCTGACAGATGGAAGGCTGAGTCAACCTTGAGCTGGTCAAGATCAAACTCTTGGCAGTGAGCAGAATCAACACGCAATACTGCATTCTAACCACTGCACCACCACCGCACTTATTGAGGCAGTTGTTAAGTAAGTTTTGCCCCATTTTACTACCTTTCTTCCAACAGTTGTTAAGTCAATTACTGCAGTTAAATTAGTAAATGAATCTGGCTTTCCCATTGACTTTGCTTGTTGGAAGGTCGCAAAAGATCATATGACCCTGGGACACTGCAATTGTCACAAATAGAGTCAATTGACATTCTTGGGAGCAGGCCGGGTGGCTGGCTGGCTGGGAGGAGAAGAGCGGTGAGTCTTTGTGTCAGCTGGCCGGCCAGGCAGGGAGCAGGTCGGGTGGGGGTGAGTGGCTGGCTGGCTGGGAGAAGAGCGGTGAGTCCCTCCCCAGCCAGCCACAAGGGCTCACCGCTCTTCTTCTCCTCCTCCTCCTCCTCGTCCTCCCCGCTCGGTGCTGGGCTGGCTGCAGAAGAAATGGCGGCTGGTGAAAGAAAAACCTCTCCAGAATCACCCTTGCACTTGCGCAGTCGCTCAAGTGCAAGACATGATTCGCTGCTCCCAGATCAGGAGGTGGGAGAATCAGTGCCTCTTTTGCATATTAAATCTTTTGCTTTTTAACTCCGCCTTAACTTTTAAAAGGCGAAAAATTCCTTAAGCAAAAGAGGCCCCGAGTTCTCTGGCCTCCTCCTAGTTAACACTGAGAGCAGACACCAAGCCACTGTGACTTGAAATCTGGTAGCAACTATCCTGGCTTTAATTCATTAAAAAAATATTTAAAAGTCTTTCTTTTCTCTCAGGAGACTGGGGAGGCTCTGCCTCCCTTGCCTCTAGTGACTGCACATCCCTGGCACTACTGCACTAAACGAACTGTGGTAAATTGAGGACTACCTGTACTGGCAGTTCATAGATATAACCTCATTTTTTCCCCCACTTATCTATTCTGCATCTGAGGGTCATCTTGGGCCTGATATTTGATTTAATATATAGCTATCACAATGTGATAGCTATTCATATGGTATATAATCTTATCATCCATAAATCGGCATAACCCTTTTTCAAAACTGTTCAGGTTGACGTGACATTTTCTGCTAGAGAATTTCATAGATGAATTTTGTATGGCGTGAAGAGGTATTTCTTCTTTTTTTGGCTGGAATTTCCCATATTTCAATTTCACTGGTTCATCCTTGGACTGAGCAAGGCTTAAAACCCACCCCTAGACCATCTCACTTCTCATTGACCTAAAGTTGGAAGGAGTCACCTAGACCATTGATCCCAACCTCTCTCTCAGCGTGGCCAAGTCTTCCACCAGATTTAAAAGTGGGGTGGGTGTTATAAGATGTGGAGTTCTAATTAAGAGCATTAATTATATGAGGAGTTCTAATTAAGAACATTAATTAGATGAGTTCTAATTAAGAACATTAAACAAAAACTTTACTAGATAGTCCTCAATTTAAGAGCACAATTGAGCCCAAAATTTCCATTGCTAAGCAGGACTGATGTTAAGTGAATTTTTCCCATTTTCAATCAGAGTAGGGCTGGAAGGGACCTTGGAAATCTTCCAGTCCAACCCCCTACTCAAGCAGGAGACCTCAACATTTCAGACAGGTGGCTGTTCAGTGATGGAGCATCTACAACTTCTGAAGGCAAGCTGGTTAATCCACTGGTTAATTGTCCTAATTTTACAATTAATTGTTATTTGTTAATTTTGACAGCTTCTCTTGCCACAATTAAGTGAATCAGCACAGCTATAAGTTAGCAACACTATTGTAAAATGAATTTGGCTTCCCCATTGACTTTGCTTGTCAGAAGGTCGCAAAAAATGATCACATAACCCCGGGATGCTGCCACTGTCATTAATACACGCCAGTTGCCAAGCATCCGAATTTTGATCATGTGACCATGGGGATGCTGTGATGGTCATAAATTTGAAAAACAGTCATAAGTCACTGTTTTCAGTGTCATTGTAATGTCGAACGCACACTAAATGAATCATATAAGTTGAGCACTGCCTGTACTTGTTTTAGAAAAATAACTACCATACAGACATAGAGAATACAAGAATAACAAATAAACAAGCCTCTGTTGCTGACTTGTATAGAGAATCTTGCTTAGAGATTAGCAATTCTTCCTCCTCCTCTCGTCCATTTACGTAACAGGCTGAGCAGTCGCCTTAAAGGTTCAGTACAAATCAACTCCCCCCACCCCGCCTTATTTTGCAAAATATTCAAAACAACAACAAGGATATACAATAAGAGCTTTTTCACTCTTCTCTATTTCGAAACTTGATTCCTCCTTCTGGATCAGATCATTTCCACTCTTCCCCATTTGACCCAATCTGTTTCTCCTTCTGGTTCTTTAAACCATAACCATTCCCCAGTTGATTCACCAAATGATGGCTTTGATGGTAAAAACTTATCAGCCTCTCTCTATATTCTTTTCATGGCAAAGTGCTCCTCTTCTCTGTTAAATGCAGGGAGTGAAACTGTTTGGGTATAGTGTTGCATCAAGAACCCTCCCCCCACTATTTCTTGCTTGTTCATGAGTGATCCTACATCTTGTGTCCCTTTATCTCCTTTGACTGCTCAATTCTGGCTTATTTCTTCTAGCTATCTTCTACTATTCTTCTATTCCACTGTTCTATTAAATTCTGCTGTTGGTATCTTATGATTATATTATCTTGTTGCTTGTATGTATACTGATTATATTATCTTGTTGTTTATATGTACATTTAGAGTTTATGCACCAGGGACAACTTCCTTGCATGTCCAATCATACTTGGTCAATAAACTGCTCTGCTCTGCTGTGCTCTGGTCCGTCCCATCCCATCCCATCCCATCCCATCCCATCCCATCATATCATATCCTATTCTATTCTATTCTATTCTATTCTATTCTATTCTATTCTATTCTATTCTATTCTATTCTATTCTATTCTATTCTATTCTATTCTATTCTATTCTATTCTATTCTTCTAGATTAAACTTCTGCTTCTCTCAATTCTCCCCAGGGTGTCTTTCTCATGCTCAGTTCCCTAACTCATTTTTCCTAACTCCCAAGTTTTGGTTCTACTTTTTCTTTCCACATAGGGACAAATTTCTCCCTTGTCCCTAATTTTAATTTCCTTCTCTGGCTACAAGCTAACAGCGACCACACTATCCTTTTGTTATCCCCTATTTACTTTAGCCTCTTGAGATCTTGTTTCTTCTGATTATGATTTCTTGTTGATAAACTCAAACCCAGGCTTTAACATCTTTGATTCTCCCAGGAAACTCCTACTGTTTACATCATTTTAAAAAATTTATCCCTCTTCAATTCTTCTGCAGTCAACTGTGTAGCATTTGCTTGCTGTTTCAGTACTTTTTCAGTTCCTGAATGAGTGGTAGCCAGAACTGTATACTGCATTGCATATTTGGATGTATTTCACCTTTGTATTCGTATTTGTATTTTATTTTCCTTTCCTTTCCCAGTGATATAAAATATTGCTTCCTCCATAGAGGAATTTAAGAAAGCGAAGCCATCACTTCTTGATTCCATTGGAAAGTTGTTATATTTTTAAATAAATCCAAAGTAAATAGGAACTATCAGATGAGAGGAATATTTTGACTTCTCCTTTCTATGCATAATTGTTTCCATTTTTATTTGTGTGTTTTTTTCACACTAAGAAGTATGTGTAATTAGCCAGTAGTACTGTTGTAGGAGTCAAAGACAAAAGAAACATTGACTAACCATGGCAATATCAATCAATCTATCAATTAAGGCTTGGTCTTTAGACACATTAGATATCAAACAAATTTGATCTAGAATTCTGTGCCTCAGAGAATTTTGTTTTTAGAAAAAACATAAAGCTGTGAATGTGTTAGAGAACACTTTAAATAAGGGATATGGTTGCTCAGTGGCTAAGACGCTGAGCTTGTTGATCAGAAAGGTTGGCAGGTCAGTGGTTCGAATCCCTAGCACCTCATAATGCAGTGAGCTCCCATTACTTGTCCCAGCTTCTGCTAAACCAGCAGTTCAAAAGCATGTAAAAATGCAAGTAGAAAAATAGGAACCACCTTTGGTGGGAAGGTAACAGCGTTCTGTGTGCTTTCGGCATTTAGTCATGCCAGCCACATGACCATAGAGATGTCTTCAGACAGCTCTGGCTCTTTGGCTTTGAAATGGAGATGAGCACTGTCCCCTAGAGTCAGGAACGACTAGCACATATGTGTGAGGGGACCTTTACCTTTAAGAGTTATGGTGATAACTCTTTATCTTTACCTTTAAGAGTTATAGTGATAAAACTGGAGCATAGAATTCACAGTTCTCTCTGGAGCAAATCTGTATTCCCTGTCATGTTTAATAAATGTGAAACTCGGACTAGCAATAACAATACAAACTTAAACTAAAAACACTTCATAGTGCTTTACACACCTCTCTAAGCAGTTTACAGAATCAGCATATTGCCCCCAACCATCTGCGTCTTCATTTTACTGACTTTGGAAGGATGGAAGGCTGAACCAACCTTGAGCCAATCAGAATCAAATTCCTGACTATGGGCAGAGTTTAGCCTGCAACACTACATTCTAATCACTGTGCCATCACTCCTCTCGGAAGAAGCAGGATAGGTGTCATAACTATCGTTGGTGTTCTTCTGATGCTGGATAAAACTCCTGAGATACTGAGGACAACTAAGAAAACAAACCTATGTTTGTTTCCAAATGTTCGTTTACAAATGTTCAAGGAAATCAATGCAGAGTTATCCCCAGCATGGCTGGCTGGGGAATTCTGGGATTTGAAATCCACAGATCTTAGAGTTGCCAAGGTTTGACAGATGCACACGCACACGCGCACACACACGCTCGCTCGCTCGCTCTAGGTGGTGAAAATCTTAGCTAAGGAGAAGAGAAGGGAAATTTGACTGCTGAGTTGCGCAGAGACAAATACCATGATTTAATTAAGATGCCTGTAATTAATAGCAACATGTCAAATCGGGAAGGTTGCCCTCCCTCCCTCCCTTCTTATGTTTCCTGAAGATGACAAGCTTGTTTTGGATGTTTCTTTGCAAGTGTACAAAGCTGCAGAGCAATTCCCCCCTCTCCGTTTCATATAGACACACAGCAATAGCAACAGATTCTTACTGATACAGATCCGTGCAAAGCCACTTCCAATGAGGGAAGTAAACTGAACAGAAAAGTTGTAATATTCAACAAAACCGTGAAATTTCTTGTGGAATCTAGTTTGCTACTGCTTCCTTCTGTGGTGTTTCTTTGACTTCCCAATCCAGCCTGCAGGTGTGGTACTTCCTCCTCTGACCATACTTAGCTTTTTGAGATCAGTCTAAGTAGAATAGTTACTCTGTATCTTCATTCAATTCTGTAATATAATCTCTTTTGAAGATTATCAAAATCTGATTCTGAATATCTGTCAAAGGTGATGCAAGAAGACTTACCTTTTCTTTTTAGGGTTGATTTGATTACTTATGTGACATCAAGTTGTTTTTGACTCAGAGACCACATAGACATATTTTCTCTATGATGTTCTGACCCAAATTTTACCCCTATGTTTTTTCTGGAATTTTAAATATTAGGGTGTGCAGACACTTTGCAGTTTCAGCTATCAGGGTAGTATCATCAACTTGGCATAAGTGATTGATGTTTATTTCTCCAATTTTAAAGCTATGCTCATTTTCCTTCAGTCCAGCTTTATATATATATTCAACATGTAGGTTGAATAAATATACAGTCTTCTCTCATTCCTTTGTCAACTTCCTGACCTGAATATGAGTTTCTCATGAAAACAATGAGATGTTCTTGGATTCTCATTTTTCTTTCTACAGCTTGATGTGATTTGACACAATTGAAAGCCTTTCTATAATTGAGGACACACGGAGGAAGGAATGTGGTGGCTCAGTGGCTAAGACACTGAGCTTGTCGATCAAAAATGTCCGACAACTCAGTGGTTCGAATCCCTAGCGCCACGTAATGGAGTGAGCTCCCATTACTTGTCCCAGCTTCTGCCAAGCTGGCAGTACAAAAGCATGTAAAAATGCAAGTAAAAAAATAGGAACCACCTTTGGTGAGAAGATAACAGCGCTGCATGCGTCTTCGATGTTTAGTCATGCCAGCCACATGACCATGGAGACGTCTTCGGACAGCGCTGGCTCTTCGGCTTTGAAACGGAGATGAGCACCACTCCCTAAAGTTGGGAATGACTAGCACATATGTGCGAGGGGAACCTTTACCTTTACCTTTACATTTATAGTGACTTTTTAAAGTGGTGTGGTGGCCTAGATGTAGAACTCTCACCTCGCAATCAGGAGGCTGTGAGTTTGATCCTAGGTAGAGGCAGGTATTTCTCTCTCTGGGCACAATGGGAATATATCTGCTGGGGAAAAAAACTTGCATTGGTGACAGAAAGGGCATCTGGACAGTAAACACTCAGCTCCATTCAGTTCCCCAGACTCCACCCTGCAAGAGATTATGGGGTCATGAAATGATGATGATGATAGTGACTTTTTAAGAATATATTATTTGGCTTTCTCAATTATCTAGAACAGTGGTCTCCAACCTTGGCAACTTTAAGACCTGTGGACTTCAACTCCCAGAGTTCCTCAGCCAGCTTTGCTCTGGGAGTTGAAGTCCACAAGTCTTAAAGTTGCCAAGGTTGGAGACCACTGATCTAGAATATATCAACAGTAATGTTTCATGTTCTGTGTTTTTTTCTAAAACCAGCTTCAACACTGACATCTCTTTTTCCAAGGAAGTTCTAACCTACATTGCATGATCGTGTAGCAAGTTAAAACCCACCCCTCTACTAGAAGATGAAATATTTTAGGAAATATTAAAAGGGCAGAATATTTTCCCCTAAAAGGAAGGCAGGAACTCATCCCCCCCCCCGCCTTTCTCAATGGGCCATTAAGGCCTGAGCCAGTCTATTCTACATTGCAAAGATCAGGAGCACCCATCTAGCAAACAGAATCTCACAACATGGCACTTGGGAAGATTACATCAGCCAGCGGATCAAACAAGCTTGGGTCTCAGGACAACCTACAAAGTTAGCTAAGAAACCCCCCCCCCCGCCCCCTGGAAGTCTGACCACCAATCAGAATACGTTTCTTACACAGGAATGGGAAGCTCTGGGGTGGAGCCCAGAGAAGGCATAAAACAAGGGCACTCTCAGCATCTCTTCCCTTTTTCTTCTTCACCCAACATCTTGAAGCATGTGATCCCCCTTTTCACCCAGGAGCTCCAAGCCATGTCATCCTGTCCACCATTAAAACCATCTTTCCAAGAAAAGAAAAGAAAAGAAAAGAAAGGAGACCAAACCTTGTTTAAACCAGAAATTTTATTCCTAGGTATAATACCAGAGGGGTATAAGTAAGGTACACTTTACTTAATTATTCATGTACTAACTGTGGCGTGCATAGGTTATGCACAATATTGGAAAAAAGAAAACACACCACCAGAACTAGATATAATCAGAAAAGTGTTGGCCTATGCAGAAGCAGATAGGCTCACTCTTGAACTTAAAAATAAAGGGGAATCAGAATATTTTGAAGTCTGGAATAGATTTTATGACTGGTATAAGACAAGGTGACGAGACTGGAACAAACTCTATATACTGTGATTGGACAGAAGGATTGATAATGTATTAAGTAGGCTAATTGTCAATAGTTGTGACTCGCTGTATATAATGTGAATGTATAGTCACTCCGACTTCGCGGTTCTGCATTGTTTTAAATGTAAAAATAATAAAAATATATTGGGGGTGAAAAAAACCATCTTTCCAAGTGGCCTCCAGGTTTCCAGTGTCTTTTTTCCTCGCTTGGAACTGAACCCAGAAGGACATTTCTTCCAACAATTCTTAGCATTATTTTTCTGGCATGTCAAATTAAGGATATTATGTGATAGTTTAGACATTTTGTTAAGTGTCCTTTTTTTTGGTACAGGAATATAGATTGGTTTCTTCCCATCAGCTCCCCAGTTTGTTGGCATAGCTTGGCTGATCCTTCTTCTGTTGCCTGTCATTATTTTAGGAGTTCAATATGTGAATTTGTTGCTACATTTAACAGCCCAAGTTCTTCTCAGCGCAACACATTACAGCCTAGGAATTTCCTGCTTGGAATACTCTAATATTAGCTATGCCAATAAAGCAGTGTAATATTATCTTTTTATAACTTAAATTCACTGCTTTATTCATCATTTGTTTTGGCAATACACTTTCTGTTTCTACAGGACTGTTCCTTTGGGGATCATAAATTGAATGAATACACAGACGCACACATACATAAAATGCAAGAATGAGATTTTTGTTTCAGAGACTTCAATGACACAGTTCACTGCACTTCAAATAAAAACCTCTTTAAACACACATACACACACATGTTGCCGTCTGGGCATTAAAATATACACCTTCCTGGAAATAGGTTCTGCTGGAATGTTGCTTTAACTGCTAGTTGCCATGGTGTAAAGATGCTCCACCAACCATTTATTGAGGAGATGTGACATGCCTCATAAGGGAGTTTCTACTTCAAGCTAAGGTGTAACAGTATGAAACGGTTGTTACCCATCCTCTGTTACTCTGTTTCCCCCCAAATAAGCCTTCCATGGATAATAAGCCCAATCGGGCTTTTGAGCGCATGCCCTAAAATAAGCCCTCACCTGAAAATAAGCCCTCCCTGAAAATATTGCAACACAGCAGCAGCTATGAGGTGAACACCCTCGCTGCCTCCTGAATCTTAAAAATAATAAGACCTCCCTGAAAATAAGGCCAAGTGCTTATTTCGGGCATCAAAAGAAAATAAGACTCTGTCTTATTTTCGGGGAAACACAGTAGCAGAAGACTCCTCAAGAAGACATTCTAGAAGAGACACCTATAATGTGTAGAAGTTAGCACCTACCCTGCTCCTAGGAAAATGAGATATTTTAGGAAATATTAAAAGGGCAAAATATTTACCCTGAAAGGGAGGCAGAAACTCAGCCCCCCCTTTGTCAATGGGCCATTGTTCTGACCCCCCTCTTCGCTCATTCACAAATGACAGTCAGACAGAACTTCAAAGGAAATATCTTTATCAGTCCTGGCTCAAGCTGGCTGCGAGCCCAAAAATAAATGTAGATAAAGTCTCTGGCAAAAAGTTACACAGCAAAAGCAAAAACAAAAAGCTCTTACAGCAAACCAGGTTTACAGAAAGCAAATCACTTATCCAAGTGCCTCTTTGAATCTCGAAACGATGAACCACACACGACGAACGACGAACCATGAAAGTTGACTTCTGCAACTAAGGCGTGGCACCATCAGTCTTTTATCTGCAGAAGACGACTCTAATGAGCAACAGCTGCTCATTATTCCTGCAACCTGATGTAACTCACAGCAAGCTTCTGCTGAGTCACAACAGGCCATTAAGGCCTGAGTCAGTCTATTCTACATAACAAAGATCTGCCTCCTTCAGGTAGAACCATAATAGGAATCCCAAAGCCCTTTCATTACATCATTACCTAGCAACAGCTCATCTAAGCTTGGGACTCAAAGGACAACCTACAGAGTTGCCCCCATGGGAGTCTGACAACCAATCAGAATACAAGCTCAAATTCAATAGTCCAGGGAGGGCATAAAACCCAGGGACTCTCAGCATGTCTTCCCTTTTTTTCTTCAAGATCTTCAAGGCACGTGATCCCCCTTTCCCCCCCCCCAGGACCTCAAACCATGTGGTCCTGTCCATCATCAATACACCTTCTTTCCAAGCAACTTCCAATGAATCCAGTGTCTTTCCCCCACTTGGAACTGAACCCAGAAGGATATTTCTTCCAACACTATATTCCTATGACTAGAACACTTTCTAAAATAAAGGTTCCATTTTCAGGAAAACACCTTAACATTGATGTGCTCAGAGTTGTAGAATCTGTTGTTCTCTAGAATCTGCAGAACCTCCTTTTTTTCTTTCTTTTTTGCTTTGGCCAGGTTAACAGAACTGTTGGGAGCTGATATTTGGACCAAAGAAGTCCCATCTATATTTTAAAAACCAATTTAAATATTATTTGTCACAGCAAATATCACCTGGTGTGGTAGTTACTAATATGCATCTAGCAAAGGGGTTTTTATTTTCCTCCTTCCCCTGCCTTCCTTACTCTGTTCAGAGCACTCAGTTACAATCCAATCAAATTTCATATCCCATTTCACTTTAACTTAATAGTGAGTGGTGATCTCTTTGTATTTTTGTTCTTCTTTTTATAAAGTTGACTGCCTTTCGTACAGATTGCCAGAAGCCCAAACATCTGGCAAATGCAAGGAAACAAAGATAAGTGCTACATGAGTGGCAGGGAGAGTTACAATTATGGGTCATGTTTCCATGCTGGATGACTCATCCATCTTGGAAAGATTTGCTTATGAGACACGCTCATTCTCATTTTATTAGGTTAGGTTTATTGGATTTATATGCCGTCCTTCTCCCAAGGACTCAGGGCGGCGTACAACATAAAAGAAAACACATATTACAAAAATTAAAAGGGACATTAAATAAAGTATCCAAACCCCCCCCCCCCCAATTGATATTTACAATAAAAATTTAAAAATTAAATTAAAATTAACAACCAAATTAATCCTATATTTTATTCTATTCAGGCCAGGCCGGCTTGCTGGAAAAGCCAACTTTTTAGGGTGCGTCGGAAGGACCGGAGGTCGGGGATTATGCGAAGCTCCGGGGGCAGCTCATTCCAGAGATAAGGCGCTCCCACAGAGAAGGCTCTCTCCCTGGGGGTCGCTAGCCGACACTGTCTGGCCGATGGCACCCTGAGGAGGCCAACTCTGTGGGATCGCTCTGGACAGTGGGATGCTACTGGTGGCAGTAGGTGGTCTCGCAGGTATCCTGGGCCTAAGCCATGGAGCGCTTTAAAGGTCATAATTAGTACCTTGAATCGCACCCGGAAGACAACCGGCAACCAGTGCAGGCCGCCTAAAAGAGGTGTAACATGGGAGCACCATGACAACCCGCAGAGCCGCATATTCATGGACCTTTCTAGTGGGAACTGCTTCATGATTTAGTGCAGAGGTGGGCTTCAAAAATTTTAGCAATGGGTTCTCTGCCTGGTTACTGGATGGGCGTGGCCATGGTGGATGTGGCCTAGTCAGCCTCCTGCACCATTGCGGGGGTGGGGGGCACATTTTCACTCTCCCCAGACTCCAGAGGCTTTCCTTGAGCCCTCTGGAGAGTGAAAACGGCCTCTCCCATGCTCTGGAGGCTCCCTGGAGGCTGGAAACAGGCCCATTTCCGGCATTCCGGAGCCTCTAGGAGGCCCATTTTTCATCCTCACTGAGCCTTCGCATGGGCCCTGCCCTTACCTGGCATCCAAAACGGGCCGTGTGGAGACTCTTTGGGTGTGGGGGAGGGGCAGGGTGGGCAGGGCCAGCCAGGAGCGGGATTTGGGGGTTCACCCAACTGCGCAGAATCTTCACTAGAGAATCCCCTGAACCCAGGTGAACTCGGAGCAGCCCACCCCTGATTTAGTGGCAATGATTCATTCTCTATAGTGGATAGTTCTGGAAACTGTGGATGACCAAACAACACAAATACTACACTCCTTGTTTTGAAGACAAGGATCCCTTAAGAAATATGAAAGTAGAAACTTGGTAGAATTTCATGGTGGAACCTGTAAGGAATTTTAAGATGATAATTGTATCAGCCCTGTGCTAGTGCAAGGATTTCTTCTAGGATGACTGGTTGTCTCCAGGTAGCATCCCAAACTAGGATACTGAATCCTCCTTAAGGCTCAAAACCGTCTTCACTTAACAAGATTGCTCAGTTTTTCAGTGTAAGTATATGCAGTTAATTTGGAATGATTTAATGTTAATTAAACCAGAGTAAGCAAAATTGTCATCTCCAGATGCTTTGGACAACAGGTCTCACAACCTTTGCTGGGTGGTGGAGAAGTATGTTGATGTCCACAACATCTGGAAGATGCCCTTTAATCCATAGACATGAAGTAGATTGGGTTGACAAATGTACAATCAGAGGATGGGGAAAAGATTAAAACACGCCTTGAAGGGCAAGTGAATAAACAGCAATGTGAATAATGCAAACTTCTGTGGCCTAATATCCTTCAGGTATACTGGGATCCACCTTGCAGAATTTCTGCCTTGCATAATTTTTTATGAAGAAGGTGCTGGGTTTAATTTTACTCATTTCCTTATGGGGATCAATGGCTTCTATCAGACAGTACTCATAAGACTGAGTCAGGCACATCAAAGATGTGCCTTGGTATATGCCAACTTTATCCATCTCTCTTAAGTTAATTTGTGATTGTGATCCTATGAAAACATTAGCAGTGAGCCAGTGGTGGGTTCCAACCAATATGGCCCAGTACGGCTGTACTGGTCGTAGTCGGGAGGAGTGGCCACTGTTCCAGTACTGTGGCTTGTTTGGCCCACCTGCCCGCCCACGTTCCTTACCTGTTTTTAAGGCAACTGTGCCAATTGTGCATGCATGCATAGAATGCAGCACCTGCGCGACCTCTGACAAGCAGCTGGGTGTTGCAGGGGTGATGGAGTGTGCATGTGTGCGCAGCGCATGTCTGGTGCAGGCACGAACAGACAAGGAACAGCGTAGCGAAGGTAAGAGCAGTCCACCCAAAGGTGCTTTTGGACTTTGTTTTTTTCTTTGAAGATGTTTCACTTCTCATCCAAGAAGCTTCTTCAGCTCTGACAAGATAGTGAGGAATGGAAACATCAAAAAACCATGACTTGGATGACTGACAATCTCTACAGACTTTTAGCAATACAATTTGGGGTGGACACTCTTTGAATGGTGTGGGAGTAGGAATGGATTTCTAGGGGGGGAAATGCAGACTGCAGGAACCAGGAGCACTAGTCAGGTGACCCAAAGACACAGATAAACCTCCCAGTGCTTCAATGACCCTCTAAAAGGATGCAAATGACCAGCTGCCTGCAAGAAATATAAATCCTTCCATTCCCCATTATCCAGTCAGAACTGAAGACGCTTCTTGGATGAGAAGCGAAACATAGAGCCAAGGTGGCGCAGTGGTTAGAGTGCAGCACTGCAGGCTACTTCAGCTGACTGCAGTTCTGCAGTTCTGCTGTTCAAATCTCACCGGCTCAAGGTTGACTCAACCTTTCATCCTTCCAAGGTGGGTAAAATGAGGACCCGGATTGTTGGGGGCAATATGCCGACTCTGTAAACCGCTTAGAGAGGCCTGAAAGCCCTATGAAGCGGTATATAAGTCTAACTGCTATTGCTATTGCTATCTTCAAAGAAAAAAGAAGATAGTCCAGATGCCTCATAAAAAAGCACCTTTGGGACAGCCATTACCTGGATGACTGAGAATCTCTACCAACTATTAGCGGTGAGCTGCCGGATTACATCCCTGGCTGATCTATTCCATCAGTCTGTTTTCTCAGTGACCAACGAACTGTACCAGGAAACTCACTAGCTTCCCAGCAGATAGCCATCAAGGCTATTAACCATTGATCCCCAAATCCATAACTTTTTGGGTAAAGAAGAGAAAGGAGGAATATTTACCAGTATCTTCCATTTGGTTCTTTTAAGTGGACACTTTGCTTGGGGTATTATCTATTATTTTCTGATCACAAAGCAGGTGCTTTGACACTAATCAGTGCTCTCCACCATAGATTAAACAGGAAAAGATTCCTTCCACAGCTGCTGTCACATTACTAGAAGAAACTGAACACAGGAAAGGCAGTCTGGCTTCTTATACACAAGGCTACAGTGCTATTCCTTTTTAAAGTGAACAATTTTATACAGAAAAAGAACAAGTGGTAAACAAAAATGAAGGACAAGAGATGGAGGTATAACTTGAGTGTGGTAATAAACTGTGTTAGTGGGAATGTGCAACAGCATGTTGGCTTGCAAGACAAACTTTAGGATTAGAAATCCTAGCTTGCACAGAATAGTGTGAGCAGGTTAGGGATACAAGTAAGCTTTGGTTGCATTTGTGACATACTGGCCATAAAAACAGCCAGAATCGACCAGTTTTCGGGTGTTACAGGAAATTCTCAGTTTACAGCCATTCATTTAGTGATAATCCAAACTTACAATGGCACTGAAAAAAGTGATTCATAACTATTTTTCACATTTACAACCACTGCAGCATCCCCTGATCATGTGATCAAAATTCAGGTGCTGGCAACTGGCATGTATTTATGACAATTGCAGTGTTCAGGGGACACGTGGCCACCATTTATAATCTTCCCAACTGGCTTCTAAAAAGCAAATTTAAGGAAGCTCCCGTGTTTTCCTGAAAATACGACCTACCCCGAAAGTAAGTCCTTTCTTGGTTTTTACATGTGCGCCCAATATAAGCCCTACCCACAAAATAAGTCCAAATTAAAACCCCACCCACTCCAGAATGCAGGGGGTGTGGTGAGGTGCAGGGTAAAAATTAAGGGTGGGGATAGGTGGTGGAGCTGCTTTAGTACAGTGGTCTCCAACCTTGGCAACTTTAAGACTTGTGGACTTCAACTCCCAGAGTTCAACTCTAGGAGTTGAACTCCAGAGGTCTTAAAGTTGCCAAAGTTGGAGACCACTGCTCTAGTAGATAAAATAGTAGATAATTAAGGGTGGGGAAGTGTAGTAGAGCTGCTCTAGTTCCCAGGCCTCACAAACCCCAACACCTGCCTTGCTTGTCTACTTCTTCTGCTTGCCACCGCTTGCACATGTCACCCTGACCTCTGTTTTCCTGTCAGGGGCTTCCAGGAAACACCTCTGCAGCCAAGGAACAAGGTTGGGATTGATGAATGTGTCTCTTCCGGCCTCCCTTTCACCGTCAGAGGCCCTTCTGGAAAGCCCTCTGCAGCTGGTAACAGAGCTCCAGATTGATCCAGTTGTGATTGTAAGTTGAGGACTACCTGCACTGTTAACAGAAAATGCTGAATGTGGCATAGGTAAGACTAAAGCTGGTACTAAGGTTATTCTTTCTTTACCTGACTAAAAAAGCATTGGTTTTGGAGGACTGGTCATGGAGGACTGTTGTGGCCCGGCAGGAGCCGTTGGAGCAGACTCCGACAGCGAGGGGTCTTATGAGTCGGCCTTGGAGGAATGGAGGACCCTAGACAGGGTGTCGACTCTGAGCAGGGTGAGGAGAGACAGGTTGGCCACCAGGTGGCAGCAGAGCATTGGATCAAAGGGAATGTTCAGGAAAACATTTGGGAGTTGTTTCAGGATGCATGCAGGTGAAGGGCTACTCGATGGAAGGAACAACTGCATAATTGTAGGAGATGATTGTGCTTAGCTGATGCTGATTAAGTTCCTCTCCTGGGTATAAAAGAGACTGTTTGTGCCATGTGGTTGCAGGAGTCAACGTTCTCGTTCACGTTCATGATTCAGAGAAACCAACTTGGATAAGTGGTTTGCTGTGAGAAGCTTGTTTAATTGCTGCCAGAGAGCTTATCTCTTTGTTTATTTTGGGCTTGCAGTCAACAAGAGTCTGGACTGATTACAACATTCTTTTGTACGTCTGTTTGGCTTTCGTTCCTGGACGGAGAACGGGGGGCCAGAACAGAGAACCATATTTATGGGCAACTGGGCAAAATGTAAAAATGGGAATGTTAAGATAGAAATGGGGGAGTGGAGGCACCAGTGGTGGGTTCCTACCACTTCGGACCAGTTCAGCCAAACTAGTAGTGGTTTGGCAGCCTGGGTTGCAGGAACCAGCAGTGACCGAAGCCTGCCAAGCCCCTGAACCGGTTCTCTGGGCCATAGGCGCCGCCATCTTGTTTTTGCCTTCTGTGCATGCATGCGCTCGAAGAGCACATGAGTGAACCGGCAATAGTGCCTGACAGAACCCAGCCCTGGGAGGCACATATCAATGAAAGAATGCCTTTGTCTGTTGCTTATTTTCTTCTTCTGCCATCGGTTTTCTGGAAAGAGTTCTAATTTGCCTACCTGCAGGAAATCATCTTTGCATTTGAACAGAGGTCATTGGTTTTCAAGAGAGAGAGAGACTTTGAGAAAGGAGGTAGGACACAAGGTAGGACACAAAAGGGGCTGAGTTGCCATCTTCTGGGTGGCTGGCCTGAAGAGGCCAGTGGGAACGATGAGATCAGAAATGATGCTCATGCTTTGGCTCAATGTCTTTCTGCTAGACAACCACAGATGCGACTACTGGATTTTTGTGTGTGTGGCTTTTATTCAACAATTGATGGCCAAAGGTTAAATAGTTACATTAACTCATTCTTAATTATTCAAAATAGAGACAATTACGTGAGCCATTTACATGAAATTAACTCAAAGGATGTGCCACGACTCCCATTAATTGCTGAACAACTCCATTTCCCCTAATTAATGAGTGTTACTCCTAGAACATTACCATTTAATCTAGGAAGGAAGATCTCTTGTTTTAGAACATAATTTCGCTCCAGTGTTAATATCAGGGGAAGACAGATAGGAGGCATTCCTGAGAGGAGGAGGAGGAGGAGGAGGAGGAGAAACCAGCATGTATCACCTTCCCACCCACACATGCTCTTTCTCTCTCCCCTGTGGTTGTAAGCCGCCCTGAGTCCCCTCAGGGAAAAGGGCGGCATATAAATCCCAATAAACCTAAACCTAAACCTAAACCTAGCACTTACAGAGAGGCTTCCCATTACTGAAACACAACATCTGTCTCAGGAATACTAAACACTTCAGCTGCAGATGCCGACAATAAGACTGAACCATTCCTTACAAAATTGATAGTTAACAGGAGCATATGCCAGAGGCATGAGTGAATG
This sequence comes from Thamnophis sirtalis, assembly GCF_051295495.1. NCBI lineage: Eukaryota > Metazoa > Chordata > Lepidosauria > Squamata > Natricidae > Thamnophis > Thamnophis sirtalis. Next base: position 160,051,028 of record NW_028261381.1, on the reverse strand, counting down.
AAAGAAACCCATTTGTTCCAAACATAGAACAGAACCGCTCATGTGGAGTGTTCCATCAGAATGTTGCAACATCCGGTTCCAACATGTGGAACATCCCATCGGGGACAAAAATTAAAATGTTCTGCCATAGTAGGAATAGTAGGAACTGGAGAAAAGTCTCTGTTTAAACGTCTATGGAGATTCTCAGGCATCCAGGTCATGGTTGTCCCAAAGGTGCTTTTTTAAAAAAGGCAATTAATTAGACTTCCTTTGTTTTTCCTTGAAGACCTTTCACTTCTCATCTAAGAAGCTTCTTCAGGGTCTCTCTTTACTTCCTCCTCCTAAAACCACAGGAGCAGGTGGAAATCCAGGCTGACTGCTATTTCCCACCCACATTGATGAATATTGCATTCAGTTTTGGTTGCCACAATGTAAAAAAGATGTGCAGAGAAGCAAAAAAAAAATGATTAGGGGACTGGAGGCTAAAACATACGATGAACAGTTTCAAGGAACGGGGTAGGTCTAGTTTAATGAAAAAAAGGACTAGGGGAGACATGATAGCAGTGTTCCAATATCTCAGGGGTTGCCACAAAGAAGGGGGAGTCAAGCTATTCTTCAAGGCACATGAGGATAGAAGAAGAAACAATGGGTGGAAACTAATCAAAGAGAGAAGCAAGTTGGAACTAAGAAGAAATTTCCTGACCGTTAGAACAATTAATCAGTGGAACAGCTTGCCTCTAGAAGTTGTGAATGCTCCAACACTGGAAGTTTTCAAGAAAATGTTGGATAACCATTTGTCTGTAATGGTGTAGGGTTTCTTGTCTAAGCAGGGGTTGGATTAGAAAACTTCCAAAGTCCCTTCCAATTCTGTTATTTTGTTCTATTCTAAATATTGATCCATGGGATTTTTAAAAAGAAACTAAAGCATTTGAAAACTCCTCAAAGCAGAAAATGAAAAGCTCATTTACAACTTACCTCATTTTTTTAAAAAAAAGTAGCACAGACTATCATCTCTCCTTTTCGGTGAATTTAAGAATATAAAAAAAGGAAGAAAGGGGGGGGAGAGAACATAAAGCTTATTTTGACTGTCATTGTTCTCATGGCAGAAGAACATTGGAACAATATGCAAGGGTGTCAAACTGGAGGCCTGCAGGCTGGATGGGTCACATGTAGGCCATGCCCATCCCAGCTCCGCAAATGGGAAAAATGTTGTGAAACGTCACATGATGGCAACATGACATCACGTGTTTGACACGGGTGATATAAAACATACTTCCCCAGGCATAGCCCTGATGAGCACTACCGTTTCTAGGCTGATGCAAGATGCCCACTTTCTTACTAATACATTTGATATGGTCATTTGGGTAATTAATAAAAAAAAATCATCTGAAGCCACCCTACTATGTTAACCAGAAGTTAGCAAGCCACCCTATTTCAAGTATCCATGATTGTAATAACATAGTGTTTGCAAACTTCAAAATAATCATCATCATGCGTATTTTGTGAGAGAAATCTGAACCATTTTTAAAAAAATATAGTAAAATTCATCCAGAATAGAGAATAGATTTGTGAGATGTGAAAGCAGTGGTAGGCTGCTAAAAGTTCGGGTGACGCGGCATCAGTGGTGCGTTCCGGATCCCGTTGTAACCGGTATAGTGCAATGGGGCTGGGCATTCACCACATGAACATGAGTAGTGTGCGCATGTGTACTTACTGCCTGCGATGCTCCAGCTGCTCGGTGGAGCATCGCACAGGCGCCATACAGAGGCAGAAGCCCCGAAAACTTCAATTACTGGTAAGGAGCGCAGGCGGGCAGGCGGGCCCTCCATAGCACCGTACTGGAACGGTACCTGGTGCTCCTGGCATATAGTCATTATTCTTTTAAACCCCTCCCCCCATTAATTGTTGAATAACTCAATTTCCACTAATTAATGAGTGTTTCTCCTAGAACAGTGTTTCTCAACCTTGGCAACTTGAAGATGTCTGGACTTCAAGTCCCAGAATTCCCCAGCCAGTGAATGCTGGCTGGGGAATTCTGGGAGTTGAAGTCCAGACATCTTCAAGTTGCCAAGGTTGAGAAACACTGTCCTAGAACATTACCATTTAATCTAGGAAGGAAGAATTCATGACTCTGAGGATGCCGAGACAGTCGTATGTATGAGGACTGGTCTTTTTTCAAGGCCATCATTACTTCAAAGCCGAGGTGGCGCAGTGGTTAGGGTGCAGTACTGCAGGCCACTTTAGCTGACTGTGATCTGCAGTTCAGCGGTTCAAATCTCACCGGCTCAAGATCGACTCAGCCTTCCATCCTTCCGAGGTGGGTGAAATGAGGACCCGGACTGTGGGGGCAATTTGCTGACTCAATTTGCTAAAAAATTTGTAAACCGCTTAGAGAGGGCTGAAAGCCCTATGAAGCGGTATATAAGTCTAATAAATAAATAAATAAATAAATAAATAAATAAATAAATAAATAAATAAATAAATAAATAAATAAATAAATAAATAAATAAATAAATAATAAATAAATAAATAAATAAATAAATAAAGTCTTTTAACAAGTGGTCGTAAGTCAATAACTATCCTATTGTATATCGGTCCCGTTCCTTACTCTTTCCTTCTTAATTCATTTCCATTTTAAAACCCAATTCGCAATATTTGAATTTATTCTTAGCGCTATTTGAGTCTCTCTTACAGTACATGAAGGTTGATAGTTAATGGTTATATATAGACAATGCCATCTCCCATATCTCTACCTCTCTTATCTCAATTGTGGCTCTAGATGTACAGCTTTGACTTTCTTTTAAGCTGAGTGTTTTCTGTTTTGGTTTCATATGTCTCCAGACTCTAACCTTCATTATACTTTATTTTCTCTCTGACTCTGAATTCTTTATGTTGAGTAGATATATATAGAGTGTTACACGTACAGACACAAATATAGAGAATGTCCGATAAAGACTGTGGGGAAGAATTGTTATTAAACATTCATTCAGGTCTTCCATTTGTGTTTTATTCAGTACAACCGCTTAGAATTTTTACAGATGATGTACAACGCCCCCCCTCACTCATTGCAAAACCATTGCCCACAAAACATAAAGAGAGCTAAACATTATCTTGTGAGTCATTCCTTTAAAGATTCAATCCTGTACCCATTTATTTGGACACTGCCTCAATACGTAATAGATAATAGCATTTCTTAGTAGACCCGCATATACTGTAGTTGTGCCACTCTGAACCTATGACTCTGAAATTGTATGGGGTTTTTTCACCCCAACTGAAACAAGGCAACAATACTAGAGAAGGGATAAACAGATGCTTTTTTATGATTTTAAATTAATCTCAAATGGTAAAGACTACTTTCAAATCAAATCAACACATGTGTGTGAGATTTGGTAGCCTTCTGCTCTCAGCAAAAGGGCTCCTCTCTGTCTGCAATTTCATCCCATTCTAATAAAAAGAGTGTGGCAGCCATTTGTTGATAGCAATAGCAGTTAGCAGTTAGACTTATATACCGCTTCATAGGGCTTTCAGCCCTCTCTAAGTGGTTTACAAAGTCAGCATATTGCCCCCAACAACAATCCGGGTCCTCATTTTACCCACCTCGGAAGGATGGAAGGCTGAGTCAACCCTGAGCCAGTGAGATTTGAACAGCCGAACTGCCGAACTGCAGTCAGCTGAAGTAGCCTGCAGTGCTGCATTTAACCACTGCGCCACCATTACTGAGTTGTAGTCAGTTGGGAGGGATCAACCCTGGATTTTCCCAACAGGATTCTGAGTTAGACCTATAAAGAAGCCCAAACTGTATTGGCTTGCTTTTCAGATCACTAAAGCAGGCTATGAATCAAACAGGACACACACTTTTTGATTCCAAACCTCTAAACCGACTTGTTTTTAATCAGCTCCTTGGAGATGGCAATTAGGGTTAATATTGTGTTCAGATGCTGTGGCAAACCTACCTCTACAAATATCAGAGTTGTAGAGGCAACAGTTGCCCCCCTGGCACTTTATGGAAGCAAAGATTGGACTTAGATAGAAAGAATTCAGATGTTTCTGAACTAAAATTTATGCCTGGTCATTTGTACTTCAAGTTAGAATTCTGGGCCCGTCGATGTGTTTGCTTTTGTGGCTATCCATGCTATTTTCTGGAGTAAATGAGTATATCATGGATAGACAAGTAAACAAACAAATTGATTTTAAATATATCAATCCAAAGTTCTCAGTCAGGATACAAATGAGCAGGCATATGTCCATATTTTGGACATTATCGGGGTGGGATTCAGCCGGTTTAGACCAGTTCGGGCCAAATGTTAATTTTACCAAACCAGCAATTGAAAGAACTGGCTGACCCCACCTATCCACCCTACCCCTTCCAGGAGTCTCCACGTGGCCCGTTTTCAATGCCAGATAAGTGCAGGGCCTGCATGGAGGCTCTGGGAGGATGAAAAACGGGCCTAGCGGAAGTACCAGAAGTCCAGAAACAGGACTGTTTCTGGCCTCTGGAGGGTTTCTGGAGCTTTGGGAATTCGTTTTTGCCCTCCCAGAGGCTCGAGAAAAGCCTCCAGAGCCTGGGGAGGGTGAAAACACCCCCTGCTATGCTGCAGGAAGCTGACTAGGCCACGCCCACCCAGCAACCAGGCAGATAACCGGTTGCTAAAAATTTTCAACCCCACCCCTGCATATTATGTAAAGATCTAGTTCTCTTGAGAAGTCCCTAAAGCTGAGAAAACAGAAGGAAAGACAAGGAGAAAACAACTAGCAGAAAGGTGAATGGACTCAGTTAGTGCAATCATGGGTTTACTGATGGAAACCTGAAAGATCAGACTGTGGACGGGTCATTTTGGAGAAAGTATATATTTGTGATTCTAAGATAGCCCGTTTAGTGTAATGGTTAAGGCAGTGTTTCTCAACCTTGGTGACTTTAAGTCCTGTGAACTTCAACTCCCAGAATTCCCCAGCCAGCTATGCTGGCTATGCTGGCTGGGGGATTCTGGGAGTTGAAGTTCACAGGACTTAAAGTCACCAAGGTTGAGAAACACTGGGTTAAGGCATCAGAGTAGAAACAGACAGACTGTGAGTTCTGGTCCCTCTTTATGCATGAAGCTTGCTGGTAACTTTGGGCCCGTCACTCTCTCAGTCCCAGGAATGAGGCAATCTTGCCAAGAGAACTGCAGAAAGTTTTCCAAGCAATCACCAAGAGTCAACACTGACTTGAAAGCAGTTTTTTTTTTTAAAAAAAAGGCTAACACCAAGTTGATGGCATAAAATCAATGAAAGGATTCGTCTGGAGGACCTCCTATTCTCTTTTCCTCTTTTTTCCCCAATTCCATCCTACACATCCAACTATAATTTCAGAGTTTCACAGCCTTCTGACTTAAACTGCTTAAGGCTTGGCTGTTCTCCTAGATGTTTGGTTAGGATGATGGTTGAGCCTTTTGGATTAGGTTTTTTTTAATTTTTTTTTCCTTTTAAAACAAACATTTCATCATTCATTAATCAGTGTGTCACCTGAGTACAATTTTTTTGTGTCGTAATAGTTATAGCTTACCTCCGAATTCTTTATATACATCTATTCTTATTTTAGCATTACAACTTAAGATATCTTCTGTTATAACATTTCTCTTCCTAAATTATTTAATTTGATACTTTTTATCCATATTCATTTTCTAACCAATGATAAAATAACCCCCATATATTATAATAATCAGATTCTTCCTTTCCTTTAATTTCTAGTGTTAATCTACTCATTTCTGCACAATCTAATATTTTCTTAATCGCGTTTTCACCTTTAGGAATTTTTTCACCATTCCAATCTTGTGTAAATACAATTCTAGCCACAGTTATTGCATGATTAATCGAATGTACATTTTCTTTACTATAATTTCCTGGGTTCAGTTTTTGTTGCTTGGTCTCACTGTCTTACAATGAGGCTGAGTTCACATATTATGCAAAACCATGATATAGTGTGATTGATTTTGGTTAGCTATAATATGTGAACCCAGGTATTGTGGTTTAGTCCACAAACCATTCTTAAGGAATTAATAAGTGCCCCAAAGAAGTGCATGAAAAAACCTCTGATGCACAATGTGCATTGCGTGCCCAGTTTGCTTCTGCATCCAATTCAAGGTGATGGGCATAACCTTTAAAGCCCTATAGGACATGGGGCTAGGCTTCCTGTGGAATTGTCTTTTCCCCATTACATTAGTGTGTGTAGTCTGGTTAGGCAGAGAAGGTATGCTACAGAGCAGTGGTGGGGTCCATATTCTGTCACAACTGGTATGTTGTGATGGGGCCGAGCGTCCACCTTGGACACATGTGCTGCGCACACATGCGCACACCCACCACCCTGCAATGTTCCAGCTGCTCCGCGGAGGTTGCGCAGGCTCCGTACACCGTGCGTGCATGCACAAATGGCCCAGCTGGCTTAAAAGCAGGTAAGGAACGCAGGTGGGTGGGCCCACCAAAACACTGTTCTGGTACGGTGGCTGCTGCTCCCAGCTGCCACCATTACACCCTTACCAGGGTGTACTGGCTGGAACCCACCACTGCTACAGACTCTGTTAACTAAAGAATTTTGACTGGTGGGATCCAGGAAGAGAAACCTCTCTGCTGTCATCCCCACCCTTTAGAATATTCTCTTCCCAGCGATGGGGTAGGTCCTCCTCTCCTGGCTTTTTGGAAGAGTGTGAGCAGGATAGGGAAAGAAGTTGCACCAGGACAGGTGAGGGGGTGGGAGAGAAGGAGAGGCAAGAAAAAAGTGGGAGGGGGAAAGGAGAGAGTGTAGGAAGTTAGCAGCCATCCCTCTCCTAGGAAAATGAAATATTTCAGGAAATATTAAAAGGGTAGAATATTCCCCCTAAAAGAGAAACTCACCCCCCACCTTTGTCAATGAGCTATTAAGGCCTGAGCCAGTCTATTCTACATAACAAAGATCTACCTCCTTTAGACAAAGCCATAGTAGGAATTGCCCAAAGCCCTTTCATTACATCATCACCCAGCAAGAGTCAACCAAGCTTGGGATTCAGGACAGCCTATAGAGTTGCCCCTGCTTGGCATCATGGGAGTCTGAGAACCAATCAGAATACAAGCTCAAATTCAAAGCCCAAATTCTCTCTCTCCCTTTCTCCATTCCATGTGCCTTTTTGCCCACGACTTCAAGTCATGAGGTCCGGTTCACCATTACACCTTCTTTCCAAGCAACTCCCATGAATCCAGTATCTTTTCCCCCACTTGGAACTGAACCCAGAAGGACATTTCTTCCAACAAGAATTTGGAGAAAGGTTCGCAGCTTTGATTATTTTTTACATCGCAACAGATTGTAATGCTGCACTACAAGCTCAGCCCTTTCCCACAGGCTCACGCAAATATATCAGGGGTGAGTTTCACACTTCATCACTTTGTCCAGGACACGAGTGTGTCTGAATCTGCCCCTTCTGATTGTTTAGTTCCAGGAGATTTGGAACAGAAAAGGATCTCACCCACACCAGACGATGCAAAAGTCTCACGGGGAAAAAATATGGATGATAAGTCTTGCATGAAAAAGGAAAAGTGGTACCTTCTCAGTATCCTTTTCTCTAATGCAATAGCTCCCCCAGCTTACATGTTGGAGAACTTAAATTAAAAGCTGCAGTTCTAGCAAGATACATAACAATAGACGCAAACTGCTAAGCCCTCTTGCTCTGCTTAGTTTTTACTGTCTTGTTTCGAGGGGGATGGGGGACCATTATAAGCAGAGACAGGGGCTCACATTTTCTTCAGAATACATTCAATTATCAGAAAGTAGATTTTGGTATGAGCTGGAACAAACTGCCTCAGAAAAGGCTGGAATGTTTTTTGCTGGAGGTTCTTAAATTGAAAGATGGTTATCTTGTTAGGGAGGCTGTCATGGTGGATCCGTGCACTGGGCAGGGAGCATAGGTGATCCGCAAGATCATTTTCAACTCATAATCTGTAATTCAAACCGAGACAGTATGGTTTGTTAATCATGACATTGAGCTTAATGTAACGTAAACCCAATAAAACAACAACAGAGTTAAACAACATTGTGCTTGCGTGAGTCAGGTTCACTAAGAAAACAGTTTCTTGTCTTATGATTACCATGAAATCTGCAGTATTTTGCCTCATCTTTCTCTATGCAATTTGAAATTTCCGTATAAGCTTGGCTTTAAAACGTTGCACCCTGCACTGTTTAATACAGCTTATTGAACAAGCTATAATAAGCCGTGTTCACGTTTCATGCTAAGCCATAAATGCTTCTTCTAAAAATAATTTCCGAAGAATGACAAAAATGGAACCTTACTTTATTTTAGATAAGCATACATAAGGTGCTATATTCCGGTCTAGTTTACACAACATGCTCAGCCTGAACCATAAAGTTATAATTTGATATTATACAATATGTATAATACAATACGTATAAATTTCACACAATGTGAAGCACAAAGTATCATTTGCTTTCATATGCATATATAAGAGGGTTCTTTCAGTCCTTTTCCTGATCACGCTGGGGCCATGCTGAAATTCAATTGTTTTTACCACTGGTTCTGTGGGTGTGGCTTGGTGGGAGTGGCAGGGGAAGGATACTGCAAAATCTCCATTCCCTCCCCATTCCAGAAGGTTACTACAAAATCTTCATTTCCTCCCCACTCCAGGGGAAGGATACTGCAAAATCTCCATTCCCACCCCACTCTGGGGACATCCAGAGATGGTGTTTGCCGGTTCTCCAAACTACTCAAAATTTCCGCTACTGATTCTCCAGAACCTGCTGAATTTCACCCCTGCAGTGGGGGTATCACAACCCATCATCCTTTCTCACCAGCTTAAAAGGCTTCTCAAAAGTGCTCTATTCCATTTCAAAGCAATGTTAAACTTTCTCTAACTAATGGCACTTTAAAAGTCACTGTTACTACATTTCTGCCCCAAATCATTCTGTGTTCTTAAAGCATTATTGCACCCCATCAAAATGCCAAATGCCGCTTTGGCGCCCGTGAAGACCAGCTGGTGATGGCATGCCTGCCCACAGCGAAGGCTCTGCTTGCCACAGGTTCGCCATCACGGTCATAGAAAATGGGGGGATCAGTAGCTATAATTTTGATGGCCATTACCTTTCTGTAGAATTGTTAAGAACGGTACTTTAAGTAACAGTTCCTTGGGAGGTACAATCTATATTTTATAAGCTTCCTGAATGTATTTGATTGGCTACTGTGTGAGACAGGACAAGGGGAGCTATTGGCCCATGTTGCTTAGTCTTTTTCAGGACTGATGCAATTGGAAATACTAACTAGGTTGATACCGACATGCTCTTTCAGAGCCAGGGGAAAATATAAAGATTATTCTTGACTTCATGGTATTGGACCTGGGTACTTGAGAGACCGCCTGCTGCCAATTACCTCCAATAGACTGATTAGATCCCACAGATTAGGCCTCCTCCGAATTCCATCCACTGGCCAATGCCGACGGGCGACCACCCGGAGGAGGGCCTTCTCTGTGGCTGCTCCGGCCCTCTGGAACGAGCTCCCCATGGAGATTCGGACCCTCACCACCCTCCAGGCTTTCCGCAAAGCCCTTAAAACCTGGCTGTTCCGACAGGCCTGGGGCTGATGAGTTCCTGTCCCCGCTCGAATGGTGTGCCTGTTGAGTTGTTTTAAATTGTGGTATTGTTTGTCCATGTCTTTTTTCCCCTATTTGTATCCCCTATCCCCCCCCCTGACTTGGGTTGTGAGCTGCCCTGAGTCCCTTCAGGGAAAAGGGCGGCATAGAAATATAATAAATTCAATTCAATTCAATTCAATACTTACAATCACAGTTGGGACCAGAATTTCTGTTGCTAAGCAAGGCAATTGCCAAGTGAGTGGCAACCTGATTTCGCAACCTTTTTGCCATGGTTGTTAAGCCAATCACTCCAGTTGTTAAGCAAATCTTCCCCCATCCACTTTGCTTATCAGAAGCCAAGTGAGAAGTTCACAAATGTTGATCATAGGATTCATATTCTAATACAGAAGATTCTTAAAGTGAATATGAAGAGAAAACCAGAAACTCTTCTTTTGGGTTTAATGGAAAAAGACTTGGGAAAAAAAAGTTTGGAACTTTGATGATATGTAAGTTGACGACAGCAAGATTACTTTATGCAGAAAAATTGAAGGACACTTCAATCCTCACGATGGACAAATGGCAGCAAAGTTGGAGTTAGCAGAGATGGTAAAATCGACAGCTTTGATAAAAAGAACAAAACATAAACATATGTTTATGTAACATATGTTTATGTAAACATAAAACATTTGTTTCTACTTGGAAACCTCTTCGGGACTTTGTGCTTGAGGTGGGAAAAAAATGAAACTTTGATTTTGGGTTTTACTGATCAAATATATTTGTTGTTATAGAAATGGCTAATGTATACTACTATGCAAAAGTAAAATGTTAAGGTTGGATATTTCTATCTTATTAACCAAAGCGTGTCAGAAGTCAATGGCTTTTCTTTCTTTTTCCTTTTTTTTCTGCACTCTTCCCTTCACCTCCCTTATTTTTCCTATTTGTTTTTGTATTTTTTGTGTTTTATATTATAAACAAATAAAAAAAGAAGACAAATGGGGAGCATGTGATCCTGGGACTCTGCAACCATTGTAAATATATGCTGGTTACTGAACACAAATAACAAATTTTTATAGCAATAGCAATAGCAGTAGACTTATATACCGCTTCATAGGGCTTTCAGCCCTCTCTAAGCGGTTTACAGAGAGTCAGCATATTGCCCCCAACAATCTGGGTCCACATTTTACCCACCTCGGAAGGATGGAAGGCTGAGTCAACCCTGAGCCGGTGAGATTTGAACCGCTGAACTGCTGATCTAGCAGTAGCCTGCAGTGCTGCATTTAACCACTGCGCCACAAATTTTTATCATACGACGGTGGGGATGCTATAATGATCATAACTGCAAGGACTGGTTCATAAGCCTTTTTTTTTAGTGCCATTGTAATTTAGACCAGTCACTAAATGAATGGTTATAAGTCAAGGTCTACCTACAATCCCTGTTCCCAAATAGTCTGAGTTAAATCTACTTAGTCAATTTCACTTACAATGATTGTTTGCCGTATCTATTTATTTTACACCTTATGATTCTTGACAAATGTATCTTGTCTTTTTATGTACACTGAGAGCATATGCAAATTCCTTGTGTGGCCAATCACACTTGGCCAATGGTGAATTCTATTCTATTCTATTCTATTCTATTCTATTCTATTCTATTCTTTAGTTAGTTTGTCAAACATGTACGAGATAACAGGTATAAGTATAAACTGGACATGAGCACATGAAATGTGTACAAATAAATGGGGACAGTAGCACAGGGACGGTAGGCACGCTGGTGTCCTTATTCGTGCCCCTTACAGACCTCTTAGGAATAGGGTGAGGTCCACAGTAGACACTTTAAGGTTGAAGCTATGGGGGTTTGAGGAAGTAACAATGGAGCCAGGAAAATCCCAGTAAAGGGGTTACTGGTATTCACCAGAGCTTGTGCTGAAACTGGGCTCTTTAATTAAGAGATTTTCCAAATTAGTAATGGACTTGGGCATTACTTAACTGCTAGGTAAGGAAGAGTATAAAAATTCCCATGGGAGACTCATTCCCCAGCCACTAGCATATTATGAAGCATAGCTCTATCCTCTTTTTCTGACCCAGGTAGTCCTTAACTTATGACCACAATTGAGTCCAAAATTTCTTTGCTAAGTGAGACAGTTATTAAGTGAGTTTTGACTCATTTTACAACTTTTGTTGACACAGTTGTAAAGTGAACCACAGCAGTTGTTAAGTTAGTAACACGGTTGTTAAGTGAATCTGACTTCCCCATTGACTTTGCTTATCAGAAGGTTGCAAAAGGTGATCACCTGACCCTGGGACCCTGCAACTGTCATAAAGGGGTATGCTGCAAGGGTCATAAGTGTGAAAAATGGTCATGTCACTTTTTTTCAGGGCCGTTGTAACTTCGAATGGTCAGTAAATGAACTGTTATAAATCAAGGACTACTTGTACTCACAAATTAACAAGTCTTCTTTGTGGCATAGAATTTAAGAGTACATACACCACCCTATCCTAGCTGATGTCTACACAGAAATCAACATCAGGGTTTGTTGTATTCCTGGGAAAGGCACTAATTGGATGGCGGTCTATTAGACAAAAACATTTAAGTATCAACTATGGAGGCTGAATTCTCATGTCTGTCATTATTATGTATGGATTTGATTTGTTATAAACAAACTCCTATTTGATATGGGGATTGACATACGAGAGCCTATTGTTGTTTATGAAGACAATCAAGCAGCAATTCAGATGGCATCCAATCTTGCTGTAAAAACTAGGTCAAACACTGATATAAGATATCTTAATGTAAGGCAAAGTGTGAATAGTAAATTAGTTTCACTGGAGTATTATACATCTGAAGATAACATCGCAGATCATTTTACTAAGGCCTAAGGTAATAGAAAGCATAAACGTAGTTGCGAGGAATACGGATTAAGATTGTAAGATTTATATATTGTCCTACCCAAAGGGGAGAATGTTAGGAATATAATTCTAATGGTTGGGTTGGCAATATATAAATCATGTAACAATGTTGTACCTGTTTCTTTAAGTCATACTGTAAAATGTGATTGATTGCTGTTTTCCTCAATCGGCCATAAGAGGGAGCCAGAATGACTATTAGTTCTCTGTTTGTTAGATGCTGGGCTGATCTGGAAGTGCCGTGAGCTATTGTAAGTTTTGCAACTGTTAGCAAACTTTGTGTACTGAACTGATTATATGATACTGGACTATGTTATTTGGATTATCCCTTAACTGAAAGACATTGATGACTGACTGTCTTATCTGTGTATGACTTGGACTGTTGATGGACTCTGATACCTCTATTTCCACGAAAGTAAAAGCCTATTTAAACCGCAATGTCTCTGTATGCTGGTTTGTGTGTTCTCCAACACAACTCTCACAACGCTTCTCTGAACGCACTCGCTCTCCCAATGGGGAGCTTACCTAACACTGGTTATGGGCCCAGGTTATACTAGATGTAGCTAAAGGAGAGTTGGTGTCGATGTGTTGATACGCAATACCGCATACAGACAGCTGTTTCGTTATTGATTGTTACTATCCTGGAGAAGATGGCAAGCGACCCATCAGCAAGCCTATTGATGATAACCCAGTTGGATGGAACAAACTATGTTTCCTGGTCTATGAAGTGCAGTCTACTCCTGCGTAGGGAAGGTTTATGGGATGCTGTACCGAATCCACTGGATGTAACTGTTTGGAATCCCAACGGGGAGCTTACTTAACACCTTCCAAATATGTTGGGTCTACATTTGCCCACAAAGAAGCTAGTGGAAGTCCAGAGTTGTAACACACAATGGTTTCTACAGATTGATTTGTTTGAGAATACGCTTGTCAAACCTTACTCGACTCCATAGCTGCTTTCGCTCACAGTTTTGCCAAAGTGACAGGAGGAGGGTGGTAAATTTATAAAGGGGGGGGGGAGACTATGGAATGCAAGAGAACCTTCTGTTGCCTGACAAACGTTATCTACCAAGGTATCAACTTATGAAGAATGTTTGACTAGCACAGAGTTTTTCCCAAAGCAAAAGAACTGAACTCAGTTGGTGAACTATGAGTTGCGGGGGGCCCAGTGGGGAGAAGGGGAGTTTCCTAATGTGGATTTTCACAGGAAAACCTCAGAACTGGCTTTGCTTCTGCTGTCCCTAGATGGATCTTTCAATAAAGCTACACTCTTGGTCAATCTAAAGAGCTGGGAGTTTCTTTTGTTGAATGTGCCAAATAGGACAGTTGACAACTCTGCTACCAAATCAAAGACAGGAAGAAGATTACTTTCCTATCACTGCATAGGGCATTTTCAGACAACCAGCTTTTTTCTTAATCAAGGTGAAAACACATCTAGGATTGATCTGGACTGGCTTAACTTTTTCAGGTCTATTTGAATGTTATTATAAGCACGTTTAGGTTTATCTGTCTGCCAGTCTACAATGCTTGCAAGGAACCACCAGTCAATCAGTATAAGCCTTTTCTAGTTAACAACTAAGCATAGATAAATGTTAAGCACTCAAGTCTTGCTTAACTGGCCTGTAACTGAATGTCTCAACCTGCCGTCTTGGGTCCATTCCTAAGTACATGTTTATTTCCCTTTTCACAAAACTGGAATTGCTAGCATTTGTGCACATTTCTGCTTTTCCAATGATTTGGTTCAAAAATCCCCTAGACTGGCAGTTCTCCATTGTTTTCGACTGCAAGCCATGGATTATGATCTCATGTAAGCAAGGAGATATTTTTGTCTGCTTGAAAAAGAAAGTGCTTCTTTGATTAGTTCATATTAGCTTTCAATGTGCAATTGTAAACCACCCCATCTGGATTTCAAATACCCATCTAAGTGAATGCTATTCACTGTTTTTGCCTCTCCAGAGGCTCACAGCATTTGGGACATTCAGGTAAGAGAGAAATCCTGCCTGCTCAATCCCTCCACCCCGTTTCATTTCTGTGACATTGCAAACAGCTGCTTTTCATTCACTATTATAAAATCTGGAGAGAATCTCAGTCATCCAGGTCATGGTTGTCCCAAAGATGCTTTTTTCAGGAGGTGACTGGACTTTCTTGTTGTTTTTTTCTTTGAAGATGTTTTGCTTCTTTTCCAAGAAGCTTCTTCAGCTCTGACAGGATAGTGGAGAATGGAAGGATTTATATTCCTTGCAGACAGCTGGTCATTTGCATCCTTTTAGAGGGTCATGGGACTTGGGAGTTTATCTGTGTCCTCAGGGTCACCTGAGTGGTGCTCCTGGTTCCTATAGTCTGTAATTGTTTCCTCTGAAAACCTATTCCTACTCTCACATTCAAACCTACTCTCTATTCAAAGGGTGTTCATCCCAAATTGTATAGCTAAAAGTCAGTAGAGATTCCTAGTCATCCAGGTCATGGTTGTCCCAAAGTTACTTTTTCAGGAGGCAACTGGACCTTGTTTTTTCTTTGAAAAAACTTTTCTTTCTTTCTTTCTTTCTTTCTTTCTTTCTTTCTTTCTTTCTTTCTTTCTTTCTTTCTTTCTTTCTTTCTTCTTTCCTTCCTTCCTTCCTTCCTTCCTTCCTTCCTTCCTTCCCCTCCCTTCCCTTCCCTTTCCTTCCTTCCTTCCTTCCTTCCTTCCTTCCTTCCTTCCTTCCTTCCTTCCTTCCTTCCTTCCTTCCTTCTTGTTTTTTCATTCACTATTATATTTCGTGACCCGACAAAAGCGTGAACGTCATAAGCGCGCCGAAAAAACCGTGGCGCTAAAACCACGATGTCAAAAGCGCGCCGACAACAGCGAGCTGACAACAGCACGCCGACAGAAGCGTGATTTAAGTTAAGGTAAGGTTTAGGGTTAGGTTTAGGGTTAGGTTTAGGGTTAGGGTTAGGGTTAGGTTTAGGATTACGTTACAGCGCGCTTCTGTCGGAGTGCTTTTGTCGGCGCGCTTTAGGGCTAATTCGTCGCACAGTTTTGTTGCCGCGGTTTTGTCACCGCGGTTTAGTCAGGCGTGCTTTTGTTGTTCGCGCATTTGTGGTGGAACCTTATATTTATCTCTTGTTTTGGCTTGCTGAGGTTTGGATAACACTCTTTTCCATTTTTTCCTGTACAATTACTCTGTGAAGTATGTTGGACTAAAGATGGACTACTTTGAAATCAGTGAACTTGTATGGCTGAGCATGTCCAGTCTAATAATCCACCATCCTAGTCTACCATCCTAACCTGGTTCTGTGTGATGCTGGTTATTTTCTCATGTTCCCTGATGATTGAAGATCAGACTACTTCTGAAAGGTAACCTCAGCCATCAGCAATTATGGCCATAAATAGATGAGCAACACATAAATTTAATACATGCATTATTAAATTTATATTTAATTAATAATAAGAAATGGAAGGCTAATTTCCCAGACATTTCATAGAGTAGCTAGTCATTTTTCTAAACTACAGGCTTTGTAGAGAACCAGATTCAAAGGAGAAAAATGTGATTCAGAGAGTGCATGCAGCAGCCTCTAGGAACTCCTTAAAGCAGCTGCAACTTTTCCTGAGCTCAAGCAATTGTCCTCTGCATTAATGCACAGTCTCAGCAAAAGCTAGGTTTCATGTCTTTCTAACAATGTTTCTGCCAATGCAAACTCAGGAATGCATTTTGTAATTTGAATCCAGATCTCTGCACAATACTAATACACTGTTTTCAGCTGTTGAAAAACCTTCAACCCTTACAATGATCCTATAAAGTAGAAGACAACTGTGTTCACAGCAAAGCAATATGATTCTCATGACATCAGAGGAAGTCAAAATGAAATGAATTTAGGTGATGGCTCAGTTCAAACAGGCCATTTGCTGCCCCATGTTTGTCCAACATCTGGCTGTTACACAATTTTGCACGGGTAAAACTTGTGAATAAAAGTCCCTGATAACATTGGCATTCTGTTCGACGATCAACTCTTGTGCATGTGGCTTCAGTCTTATCTGCAATTTATGTGGGCCCTGTCTAAGAGTCTTCTGCCAAGTGTGAAGCATTGGGAGACCACTGATTTATTGCTGAGCTCAGTTCAGGAAACTCAATACACTACATCAGTGTAGTTCAATTCTTCCCAGGCAGAATTCTGGGAGTTGAAGTCCACACATTTTGAAGTTGTCAAGATTGGTGAACACTACAATATAGGTCATATTTTCCCCCTTTCTCATCTTTTCTACATATATATATATATATGTGTGTGTGTGTATGTGTGTGTGTGTTTATGTGTATGTATATACATATACATACACACACACACACATACACACACATACATACCCTATTCTATTAATATCTCCTTAGAACTCAGAAAACCTATCAAAAGTATTTAGGTAAGAATAAAAGAGATACAAAAATGATACCACTGTGGGAGTTAATTGCACATTATCCAGGCGGGCACAAGATACAGATGAGGTTTTCTTGACTCACATGACCAGAACTTGAAAGAGACGTACAATAGTGATAATGGGGAATTTCAATTACCTTGATATCAGCTAGAAATCTTGAGATAGAGTGCAAATAAATCTTGCCTGTTCTTACTGACAACTTCATTTGTAGGAAGGTGGAAGAGAGGACAAGGGGATCTGCTAGCCTGGACCTAATCATCAAGAGGAATTGACTGAAGAAATGAGGGTGACTGGCACCTTGGGGAAAGTGATGGTGACTATTTATTTATATTAATTTAGAGGCTTCATTTAGCTGTCCAACTCACAGAGCATGCCTCTGGGTGGTGTTCCAGAAATCACCAAACCCAAAAAAGCAAGTACCAATAAAAACCCACCTAACGTTATCCTCACGGGTATAATATCCAGAGGAGAAGCAATTGAGAAGAGTAGATCCTGAAGAATTCCAACAGAGGATAGAGTAGACTTGGCTCCATTAGCTTCAAATCCTGAAGCAGAAAAACATTCCTGAAGGATGGAAAATCCTATGAAAGGAGATACTGAAGGCACAGTTACAAACAAACCACACACAAAAGGAAATTGAGAGAAATTTCAGGAAAGGACAGTGTGAATTTGTAAGATCTAAAGGCAGAGTAGATACATACATCAGGGGCTGCCCCAAAGAAGAGGGAGTCAAGCTATTCTCTAAAGCACCTGAGGGTAGGAAAGAAGCAATGGGTCGAAATTAATCAAGGAGAGAAGCAACCTAGAACTAAGGAGAAATTTCCTAACACCGAGGACAATTAATCAGTGGAACAGCTTGGCTCAGAAGTTGTGAATGCTCCAACACTGGAAGTTTTTAAGAAGATGTTGGATAACCATTTGTGTGAAGTGGTTTAGGGTTTCCTGCCTAAGCAGGAGGTTGGACTAGAAGACCTCCAAAATCCCTTCCAACTCTGTTATTCTATTCTATTCTATTCACACATACACATACATTATTGGCGTGCACTAACAAAAGCATTAGATTCCAGATTATAGGAATTGCTAATTATTCCACTTTACTCTGCCCTTGTCAGAATCAATTAGGAATATTATGTCCACTTCTGGCAACCAATGTTAAAAATGTACACTGACAAATTACAGCGAATTCAAAGAAGAGCCACTAAGCTGGGAGAGTGTCTGGAGATCAAGCTTCAGGAGGACCACCTAAAGAGTCAGGCTATGTTTAACCTATTGAAGGGAGAACCGATAGGAGATATGTCCCAAAGGTGCTTTTTCAAGAGGCAACTGGACTTTCTGGTTTTCTTTGAAAACGTTTCACTTCTCATCCAAGAAGCTTCTTCAGCTCTGACTGGATGTTGTCAGAGCTGAAGAAGCTTCTTGGATGAGAATGAAACGTCTTCAAAGAAAAACCAGAAAGTCTAGTTGTCTCTTGAAAAAGCACCTTTGGGACAACCATGACCTGGATGACTGAGAATCTCCATAGACAGATAGGAGATATGATGGTGGTTTTTAAGACTTCAACACAGAAGAAGGAATAGATGTAATTCTTTATTGCACCAAAGTGTAGAAAGAGTGGATTAAAACTAAAAGCTGGACATGAGGACTGTTTGAGTTGTCCTCCAGTGCAATGACATCATGTGTTCTTCTCCCTAGAAAGCTTCAAACAACAAAGGATGGTCATTTACAGGAGAAGCCATTATGGATTCTGTCCTGAGAAAAAGAATTGGATTAGGTGATCTCGAAGATCTCTTCTACTTCTTTTGACATTTTGATGTCTGATGCCTATGTGTAATCTTTTGGAGAGACAAGGCAGGGACCATAGTAGATTGGACATGACATTCTTTGTGAAGGATCAGGAATTTTTGTTTCTTTTCTCTTGAATTAGGTTTTTTCCCCCTCTGTATTTTAAAATGACATTAAGCCAAGGTTATATTATTGTGCTCAATGGTTAAGATACTGAGCTTGTTGATAGGAAAGGTCAGCAGTTCAGTGGTTTGAATCCCTAGTGCCATGTAACGGAGTAAACTCCCATTACTTGTCCCAGTTCTGCCAACCCAGCAGGTTGAAGGCATGTAAAAATGTATGTAGGAAAACAGGAACCAACTTTGGTAGGAAGGTAACAGCATTCTGTGCGCCTTCAGCATTTAGTCATGCCAGCCACATGAC
This sequence comes from Thamnophis sirtalis, assembly GCF_051295495.1. Lineage (NCBI taxonomy): Eukaryota > Metazoa > Chordata > Lepidosauria > Squamata > Natricidae > Thamnophis > Thamnophis sirtalis. The sequence goes on along the minus strand of NW_028261381.1, from coordinate 160,031,950 downwards.
CACGTAGACATCTTCGGACAGTGCTGGCTCTTCGGCTTTGAAACAGAGATGAGCACTGCCCCTTAGAGTCGGGAATCTCTAGCACATATGTGCGAGGGAAATCTTTACCTTTATTTTAAAACGACATTAAGCCAATGTTAGAGTTTATATTACTGTGATATATATTGCTGTCAATTTTCAAAATTTGTTGTTAATGTGGAACGTCTAATAAAAGGAACCAGGGCTTTACTTCGCCTACTCCTGGCATAGGCCTGTGTTTCCAGTTCTCTGATTGTCCTCAGTGACCCGATTGTCTGAATCGGACAGTGTAATATTTATAGGCTTCTTTATGACCGTTGCAGAGCAAGGTAGAATTGTAATTCTACTGAGGCAGCCAAAACTCATGTTTGCTTTTTTGCAGAGACATCAGACTGACTCTTATTCAGTTTGGATCAACTCTACTTCCCAGAGATTACTCACATGACCAGCCGTGCCAACTAGACTATCATCTGCATTAGCAAAGCCAGCACAAAAACCACCCCAAATGTTGAAGAAGCAGCTATTGATTCAATCCCAACGATGGCCTGTCCAGCTGGGGTGCGGGGATTTATAGTTCATGCTGGTGCTCTCTAATCAATCTCCAGCTCCTAAATGTTTCACAGCCATCAGCACAAAAAGACCTGACCTTGTGGAAGAGGGACAGACTATCAGAAGGAAAGCTGCCAGCTTCTCTTGCTAAGAAGAGGATCGTTTTAATTTCTTGCAGAGAAACTGGCAGCCACTTCAAACCAGGTGGCTTAATCCACAAACTGGCCCCAAGAGAAGCCCACAATCCTGCCTTGTTGATTCTTCTCCCCCCACCCCTCTTCATTCTGTTTGCTTCTTCTGTTTTTGTTACAGCTATAATGAGGAATGCAACTGGCAAAGTGACCTTGGTTCTTTTATAATGATTAAAGAGCCTTCAAAGCATTTCAAGCTGCAAAAGGACCATGAGAATCCCTTCCCACGGGAATCAAATCTTCCATCAGGAGAATTTCACAAGTAATATTGAGCAGAAAGCAGTATTGCTCTTCAAGGTAGGTAATGCTTTGTTATATCCTTATATGCAGCTGGAGGAGAGTAGCTAGGCCGCCACTGGAACTGTGCATGAATGGATTTTTCAATTGAGACCCCAGGATCTTCACTTCCTTGCTGGGGTCTCCTTTAGTTTGTCCATCAAACTAGAACTCCCATCTCCTTTCAGGCACACAGAACTGCAAAACCAACAAAGGGACAGTCAAAAGAGTGTTATTGCCTCGTTTCTCTCCCCCCCCCCCGCCCTTTGCATTTAAAGCTGCCACCTTTCTCTATCCCTAGTTGAAGAAACAACCGGTAAATTGCGGGCCGACCCCGACAGGCAACCCCAAAGATAGCTGTCGCCACCGTCTTCACCGTCTTCACCGCACTTTCGTCTGCGGAAACTTCGACGTGCAACTGTGCGCTTCCACCTGCCCGCCCTCCCCTCCCCCGGAAAATGCCGGGCGGCTTTGGGAAAGCTGCTTTCGAGCTCGTGGGGACAGCAAGCTTCTTCCGTCCCGCGGCTGAAGAAGGGGAAACGATTCCAGGCCAAAGCAGCGCTAGGTGACCTGACTCGCCAGCAGCAGCGTCCCAGCAGAGATTGCTTCCCCCCCGCCCACCCCTCCCGACTAAGCAGGCGCGCTTTCCCGTCGCGTGTTCCCTTTCTGGAGCCCCAAACGTCAAGCGGCGGTCTCCTTCGAAGCAGCCTCAAAGCGGAGCCGGGAAGCGCGCAGGAATGCTTCGCCCTGCCTCTTCCCAGGCGGACGTGAGACGCTGCCCCAGGCAAAGTTTCCCTGAAGCGGCCTGGCAGAGACGGAAGAGGAAAGTAGGAGCCGGCCGGTTAGTTGCCATCATCACCCTCCTCCTCCTTCTCTCCCACTCCCCCACCGGCGTCATTGGTGTCCGGGCGCCGCTTCGGCGCGTCCAGCTTGGGCGCTTGTCGCCAAGTGGCGACGCGTCTCCCCGGCACGGGTGTTTTTATTTGAGGCCAGGCGGAGCGAGGGCCGGCCCAAGCGGGCGGGCGCTCCTCCGCCTGCCCGCCCCTCGATATCCCGCCCTTCCCCGGCGGGCGGCGCTGGACGCTTCCAGTCTCCGCCACTCGAGCGCGCTTCTGACTGCGGAGGAGTCGCCGCCGCCGCCGCCGCGGGAAAGCTTCATGCGGCAGCGAGCCGAGCGGCTTTCGGTCAGGCGGCAGCGGCAACCTCCTTTTCCCGCTCGTGCATTAGCGGCAGCAGCGGCAGCGGCGCCGGGGATGGAGCTGGCTGCGGCGGGTTGCGAACCTCGGCCGAGGGGCGTCGGAGCAGCCCAGACACGGGCGGGGAGCGTCCGGGCGTTGCTGCGTTGCTGCCGCCGCTGCTGCCTCCGCCTTCGTTAAAGCGGCGCCTGGCCGAGGCTCCGACTCCATCGCTCCTCCTGTGCCGCTCGTGACGGCGATGTGAACGGCGGTAGCCGGGAGGGAGGTGGAGGCGCTCGAACTCCGCGGCGGAGCTCCGATCGGCGGCCGGGGAGAGAGAGCGGGCGGCATCGTGCCCGTGTGGGAGCGCGGCGGGATTTGATGCAACGGGGCGAGCGGAGGAACCACCGACGGGTGTGGGGCAAGGTCACGCCCGGCCAGATTCACTCCCCGCCGCCGCCGCCCCCTGAAGCTTTCCATGGGGCGGGCGACGCGGTTGGAGCGCTCGAACCGAGCCAGGCGCTTCGGGCCTGACCCGAACATTGCTGACCGGCGCCTCTTACCTCTAGGATGCGGCTGCTGCTGCTGCTAAGCGAAGCACTGGAGCAGGGACGTGGAAGGCGGCCGTGGGAGAAGGAGCTCCCCGGGCGGTCGGATTCCCCGGGAGGCAGCAGGTAAGTGCCGGCCGGCGGCTCCGTTTTGCTTTCTGCATTGCAGCCCCCCAGCGCAGCTGCCGGCGGGAGGGCTGGGTTGGGCTGGGTGGGTCGGCGGAGCGGTGAGAGGTGCGGAAGGTTCTCCGGGGAAAGGATCTTCCAAGGTGGTGGCGTCTTTTTGGGGGGAGGGGGGAGGCGCGATGGGAGCGGAGGTGAGAAACGAAGTGAGGCGGTTTCCCACCCCGTCCTCCCAAGAGGCGTCGGGGGGAGCTAGAGGCGCCCCCGGCCCCGCCAGGTGTGGCCGCTGCGTCTTAAGCGGTTTTTCCCTACCGGGCCGCCTTCAGGGAAGACGGGCGAGAAAGTGTGTCGCCATCGCCGACATTCAGCCGCCTGCCCTGTTATTTCTTGGCCCGGTAAAAGAGGCGAAGGGAGCCTTTTTGTGGACAAGCCCCTCCCCGCGCCGTCTACATGGAAGGGGTGGGGGCGTCAAGGTCCCGCACCCCCCCCTCTTTAAACGGTTCTGGAGTTTTCTTGCTACTTCGGCTTTGGCAGGCTGGGGGAGCTCCAGGGCCGGCTTTGGAGAGGATGGCTGTGCCGGCGCGTTAGACGGGGAGTCCCCACGGAGGGCAAGCGCATAAAACCCGCTTTTTCCCCTTTTCTTTCTTTCTTTTTTTTTGTACTTGCACTCTCCCTTTCTCTAGCGCGCAAATCCGGGGGGCGAAGGCCTGTGGGTTCACCTGTGTGTGTGGAATCGTTTTGCGAGGGGTCCGAGCTGCTGCTTGGGGTTTTGTCGGACGACCCCCCGGGTCACTTCGCCACCCCCTTTTCGTGGGGAACCCGCCTCGCTTCCCCTTTTTGCCTGCGCAGATTTTTCTCCGCAGCCAGGATGGGGGTGTGGGTGTATAGAGCATCGCTTTTGGATGGCTGTCCCCTCGGCCCTTCCACTGCCATGGATTAGGTTAGCCTAGGCTCCCCCACCCCTCCCAATGCCTTCGGAAAGCTTGTGGTGAGGGCGGCAGAAAGTTCTCCAGAGGCTGCGGAGGCGATCAATTTGGATGCATTCGCCAGGATGGATTTGAATGAAAGAAAGACCTGGCGGGGAAGACAAGGTGGGAGAGCAGGAAGAGATGTAGACCCTGATCCAGGCAGGACATCAGGAAGGCCAAGAGCCAAAGTGGAGAGAGAAGGAATGGGGGTGGCTCTGAAAGGAGATGGGAAGGGTAAAATATTTTTTATTTATTTTATTTTGGTTTGTCAAGCATGCAAAATAAAACAAGTATAAGTACGAATATAACATTTAAACATATATGTATAAGCAGGTATACGTACATACATAGGAAATGAGTACAAATAAATGGGAACAGTAGGACAGGGGTGGTAGGCATGCTGGTGTGCTTATGCACGACCCCTTACAGATCTCTTAGGAATGGGGGGTGAGGTCCACGGTAGACAGTCTTAAGGTTAAAGCTTTGGGGGTTTGAGGATGTGACAACAGAGTCAAGTAGAGCATTCCAGGCATTGACCACTCTGTTGCTGAAGACATTATTTTCTGCAATCGAGTTTGGAGCGGTTTACTTTGATCTCTACATTTTAAATTTAAATTTAAATCTGCTTTTTTGGGCCCAGGGAAAGAAGAGGAAAGTCCAGTGGGAACTTTCAGTCCATTGGGGTGTTTGATCTTTCAGCTTGGCCCACCTTTTGAACAATATTTTTGCTGCATGTCCATCTGTGACCTGGAGCTTTATTAACTGCTTTTCTCCAGTTTTTTTTTCATAATATTCTAGGCTATTCTTTAAGATACTTTAGGATTTCCCTTGTTAGGGAGTATTTTTTTAAAATTATCCACTCACTTGGATTCTGGGCCTTTGGTATGTGCAACTGGGAAATGAAAAGGGCAGACCAAGCTGGGTGGGCAAGAATGATTGTGGGGGTCTCCCCAGAGCTGAAGGCTGAGATGTGATCTGCTTCCTTTGGAGAGGGCTGATTTATTGGGATTGAGATGTGGAAGGAAGCAGGGGGCAAGTTGGAGCTTCTTCCAAGCTAAGTGAAACATCTCTGGCTTTGATTGGTGCTACTGTTGGTTCTTTGTGGACTTTGGACATTTTGCTCTACTTTGAAAACAGCCTGCTCCATTCTAACTCATCTTGGAGGGGAATGTGCACTGTTTGACCCTGTTTTCTTTCTGATGTTGGTCTTGATTCAGCTTGCCCTGTGTCAGGCACCCCCCCTTTCTAAGACAGTTTATTTCATCCGTCCAGCAGATTCAAGTTTTGGCATGACTTATCTAATGTAAATATAAAGGGGTAGCTTTGCTCAGACTGGGTAGATCAGGAAAGAGTTTGGTTCAAGTGACGACCTCTGTCATACACTGAATAACATTTATGTGAACCCTGGTTATGTTGCTTTCCACTTGCAGAATTGTCATAGGCACCTTAGCTTTCCTTATAAGGCTGTGTTGAATACGGTTGATATAGTAGATGTTTTCATTCGAGGAGGTTCCAAGTAGCTGCACAAGGAAAAAAATATATCCAAAATCTTGTATAACCAAGGAAAACATCAAAAGAAGAGTCTAGATGTTTATTTTTATAGATGAGGCACAGGGCCGCAGTGACGTTTATAGATATAATAGCTCTCTTCCCTAGAGATCAATATTTATTCTGTTTGAGGGATTGGTAACAGGGCTATTTTTTTACAGGAACATTTTTGGGTTGTGATTTATGCTTTCTTAGGAAGCCTAGGTCAGAACACATATTTATGATGGCTGCAGGCTCCTGGGGTCATGCGATCACCTTTTGCAAACATCTGACAAGCAAAGTCAATGGGGAAACCAGATTCACTTAACAACCATGTTACTAACGTAACCGTTGCTGCGATTCACTTAACAGTTGTGGCAAGAAGGGTTGCCAAATGGGGCAAAATTCAAATGTTTCACTTAGCAACAGAAATGTTGGGCCCAATTGTGGTCTGACTTGCTTGAATGACAAAGGAAAGAGTGATTGACATGGCAAATCTGTCTTGGGTTTCCTTGCTTGGAAATATTTGAGGGTGAAGACAGCTTATTGCCTTTGATTCCCAGTAAGGTTTGACATTAACTACTAATTCCTGATGAAAATACTACCATTTCCCAAGGAAACAGATAATGACTTTGTTCCTGGATACGAAGGCCTTATTGGAAAAGTGTTCCCTTCCTTTTAGAAAAGCATGGGAAAGGAGTTAGCTTCCAACAAGTGATTTATCTCAAGGTACTCTGGGTTAGAAGAAGGGCTATTTTTTTGCAGCCTGTGCTTCCTATGTCTTAGATGCTCTTGGTCCTGAATTAGGTAACATTTTAGATGGAAGCAACAGAACTTAGAAGGTAGGACTCGCCTCTTGCCTGAACAATTGTAATAAGCAGCCTAACTGTAAAAAGCTTCATATACAAGAACAAAAGGATTAAGGCAGGATGTGACAAAAAGATGTGTGTGTGTGTGTGTGTGTGTGTGTGTGTGTGCTTGTGTGCTTGTGTGCATGCATAATTGAAAGCAGGCAATTTTCTAGACTTCTGATTTTCTCTCCTGCAATTTGAGTCACACATGAGCAATTGTAGTGCCAAATTTGATAGATTGGGAAGATAAATGATACTCCACCAACACAGATTTTTTTTTTGCCTGCATCCTTCTGATAAATACTAAGGGCAATTTGATTTAAATTAAACCCCCATTGAAATGCAGCTTGGTTCCTTGGGAGCATGTGATGGTCACATTGGGTTTTTGAAGGCCATACTCTGGAAGTAGTTTGCCTGCCATCCATCCATCCATCCATCCATCCATCCATCCATCCATCCATCCATCCATCCATCCATCCATCCATCCATCCATCCATCCATCTATCTATCTATCTATCTATCTATCTATCTATCTATCTATCTATCTTCACCCTTGGGATAGGTTCTGATAGGTTGTTGAACTCTAGCTTTGCTAGGTGTTGTCACCTGCCACTTAACTTCAACCTCTGAAAATCTCTATAGCTTAAAGATGTTTCTTCAACCCTTCCATGCATACCCATCAGAGTTGGTATTCACCAGGTTCTGACCAATCATGGAGAATCGGTAGTGGAAATTTTGAGTAGTTTGGTGAACCGATAAATACCACCTCTGACTGGCCCTGCCCCCATCTATTCTCTGCCTTTCAAGTCCCAGCTGATTGGGAGGAAATGGAGATTTTACATTATCCTTCCTAGGGGTGGGTTACTACCAGCATTACTGCAGATTTAATGGGCAAAATCTTTTGCATGTGCAGTACCAAAAATCAAGATGGCACTGCCAACAGTAGAACTGGTTCAGGTGTGTGGGTGACCGAGTCACTACCTACTTGGCTGAACCAGTCTGAACCAGTAGGAACTCACCTCTGATCCTTCCCCTGGAGTGGGAAGGGAATGGAGATTTTACCATATCCTTCCCCTGCTGTGCCCACCAAGCCCTGCCCACCAAGCCACACCCACCAAGCCATGCTGTGCCCACTAAGCCATGCCCCCAGAACCGGTACTAAAATTTTTTGAATCCCATCACTGATATCCATCCTTGCTTTCCTTTGTTAGCAAGACTGTGCTGGATATGCACATGGGAATTGGACAGAGATACTCGTGTATTGTGTACTTTCCTCAGGAAGTACTAGAGAATCTTGCCTGCTTTCCAAGCCCTCTTCTCTGTAGCCTTGGTGGAGAATGGTTAAAATTAAACGCCTGGATTCCTATAACATGCTTAGTTCTAAGCCTGGCTTAAGAAAACATGGCTCCTCTGCTCACATAACATGTTGTGACCAAAGAAATAAGCTGTATTATGAATGAATGTCACGGTCTGGCTTATCCTTGATGTTTGTAGGTTGTCTGGAATCTGTTTTGAGGAGCGGTGTTATCTTTCAGAAGTGGGCCTATGCCTAGATGTGCTTTGTGCAAAACGTATTTCTCTGCCTCAGTGAGATACCTGGTTTCCAAATCAAGAGCTTTTGCATACTGCAGAAGACCTGATTATCCAGGTCAGTCCACAGTTTAGAAATGGAATGCTACTTCAATCCCACCCCCCTTTCCTAGCCCTTATTTCTAATCAGAAAATGTTCCAGTTCATGCATTTATGAGAAAGAATAAAAAAAATGAACACTAAATTTAAATACAATATTGGGCAAGTTGGACAGTTCTGAGACTAAATGCTATTTAGATTTTCATCTGTAGTAGAAATGTGGGAGAGTTCTCCCCCCCACACCCTCGACCCATAATTTTCTGAAAAGAATGAAGCTCTGAAAACAATTTCTGGGATGGAGTGGGGAGGGAAGCACAATTAGCTGGAAGATTTCCTAAATATTTTTGAGCCAACTCTACTTGGCATTCGTGGGAAGAATGTTTCAGGGAAATTCAACTGTGATGTTAGCAGGTGGAAATAGATAATGGTATGGGACGGAAAAATATCCCACAGTTTAAATCTGCACAGATTTTGAAGGATTAAAATCTTGTCAGAAATAGTTATAATCATGAGTAACAGGGTTGCTTGAAAACTGTCCAAAATGGACAGTGATGCAGCTGGCAAGACAGCTGGCACTCAGCCAATAGTTTCTTTTTTATAATGAAAGCAGGGAAATTCTTGAGCTTAATTAAGAAAGAACCTAGTGGGACCAAGCAGGTGTCCCATTTAATGGTGCTCTGTGGGTTGATGGATCTCTGCGATTTGTGATATAGAAGGAGGCATTTATTCCAGGAATAAGCCATCGTTCATTCAAGAGAAAAGAGGTAGCTACTGATGCTATCCTGAATTCATGGCGGTTCTGAAGTCAAGACAGCAGCTGGGAAGGATGCAGGTAATCCTTGATTTACAACCATTCATTTAGTGACGGTTCGAAGTTACAAGGCATTGATAAAAAGGACATACGATTGGTCTTTCCATTTTGCAGCATCCCCACAGTCACATGATCAAAAATCAAGCACTGGGCAACTGGCATGGATTCACAATAGTTGCAGCGCCCTCCCTGGTCATGTGATCACGATTTTGCAACCTTCCCAGCCAGCTTCCAACAATCAAAGTCAATGGGGGAAATCAGATTAGCTTAATGACCATATGGCCATTTGCTTAACAACTGCAATGATTTGTTTAATATCCCTGGCCAGAAAAGTTTGTAAAATCAGGTGTGACTCACTTAACAGCCGCCTTGCTTAACAATGGAAACTCTGCTTCCAATGGGTCATAAGTTGAGGAGTGCCTGTATTTCCACATTTTGTGCTTGTGAATGGATTTTCCTCCAGGTCCATATGTTGCTTATTGATTTTTTAATGTGTGTGTGTGTGTGTGTGTGTGTATGCGTGCGCATGTATGTATGTATGTATATATGTATGTTTGGATAGATAGATAGATAGATAGATAGATAGATAGATAGATAGATAGATGATAGATAGATGATAGATAGATAAGATAAGATAAGATAAGATAAGATAAGATAGATAAATAGATAGAACCTTGGAAGTCTTCTAGTCCAACCCCCTGCCTAGCCAGGAAACCCTAAACCGTTCCAGACAAATGGCTATCCAACATCTTCTTAAAGACTTCCAGTGTTGGGACATTCACAATTTCTGGAGGCAAGCTGTTCCACTGATTAATTGTTCTAACTGTCAGGAAATTTCTCCTCAGTTCTAAGTTGCTTCTCTCCTTGATTAGTTTCCACCCATTGCTTTTTGTTCTACCCTCATGTGCCTTGGAGAATAGTTTGACTCCCTCTTCTTTGTGGCAACCCCTGAGATATTGGAAGACTGCTATCATGTCTCCCCTAGTCCTTCTTTCTATTAAACTAGACATACCCAGTTCCTGCAACCGTTCTTCATATGTTTTAGCCTCCAGTCCCCTAATCATCTTTGTTGCACTCTTCTATGCATTCTTTCTAGAGTCTCCACATCTTTTCTACATCGTGGCGACCAAAACTGGATGCAGTATTCCAAGTGTGGCCTTACCAAGGCATTATAAAGTGGTATTAACACTTCATGTGATCTTGATTCTATCCCTCTGTTTATGCAGCCTAGAACTGTGTTGGCTTTTTTGGCAGCTGCTGCACAGTGCTGGCTCATATTTAAATGGTTGTCCACTAGGACCCCAAGATCCCTCTCACAGTTACTACTGTTGAGCAAGGTACCACCTATACTGTACCTGTGCATTTCGTTTTTGTTGCCTAAATGTAGAACCTTACTCTCTTCACCACTGAATTTCATTTTATTAGATATTGCCCAATGTTCAAGTTTGTCTAGATCCTTCTGTATCTTAAGCCTGTCTTCTGAAGTGTTGGCTATTCCTGCCAGCTTGGTGTCATCTGCAAATCCTCCGTCCTTCCCTCCGTCCCTCCCTCCCTCCCTTAGTTGAAAATGGGTTTGCTTAACGTCTGTGGCATTTGTTTAATATAATTGCCCTAAAAAGGTTGCAAAGTTGGGAGGGGTCATGTGGTGATGCACTTAACTGCCATGACTTAGCACCATCATTTCAGGCTCCATTATGATTGTAACTACTTGTATGGATGAGCTGTGTTTGTACATAAGAGCCGTGGTGGCGCAGTGATTAGTATGCAGTATTGCAGGGTGACTCTGATCACTGTCAGGTGTTCGATTTGATAGGCCCAAGGTTGACTCAGCCTTCCATCCTTCTGAGGTCGGTAAAATGAGAACCCAGTTTGTTGGGGGCAATAGACAGACTGACTGATGACAGTCCAGTCTCTTGCTAAAAGCTGAAGCTCCCACAACTTCAGCTGTTCCATTGATTGATTGTTCTCACTGTCAGAATCCCCCCCCCCTCCTTATTTCTAGGTTGAATCTCTCCTTGATCAGTTTTCATCCATTGTTCCTTATCTGGCCTTCATATGCTTTGGAAAATAGGTTGACCCCCTCCTCTTTCTAACTCTGTAAACCGCTTAGAGTGGGATGTAAAGCACTGTGAAGCAGTATATAAGTCTGTGCTATTGCTACAATTCTATTCTAAGGCTATATTATGGCTCCCGCTACCATTTCAGTGGTACAGTCTCAACATAACAGGTGGAAGTATGCCAGCAACCTTCAGTAATTGCTGTCAAAGATGGTGGTGATGGGCTTTGAGGAGGATCAGCCAAAATAGATCCAGAGTTTGGTACCACTAGACCAGGGTGTCAAACCCGCGGGGTGTAGGCTGGATGTGTCACACGCTGGGCATGCCCACCCTCGGTTTAGCGATGGGGGAAAAAAAGACACAATACATCACATGATGACAACGTGACTTGCGAGTTTGACACCCATGCATTAAGCTCTCAAAGTGGTGCTTTCTTTTCTATGCAGGTTTTCTAATGAGTGCTGGAGCTTCTACAATAGCAAAGGGCAAGTGAACATTTTGTTTATATGTATACTGGAGGTTTTCAAGAGCAGACTGGGCAACCATAATACTGTGTTGTCTTGAGTAGAGGGTTGGTCTAGAAGACCTCCAAGGTCCCTTTCAGCCCTATGATTCTATGATGCTATTTTCTGTGTTTGAGGACAACAGCCCCTGTTACTGTCAGATTGCTTTGTTCAAGTTGAAAGAAGAAGTGGAGAAGGAGAAAAAAATGGAGATGGGGCAAATATTGATAAAAATAGTCCTTGACTTAGGACCAGAATTGAGCTCAAAATTTCTGTTGCTAAGTGAGACATTCATTAAGTGAGTTTAGCTTTATTTTACGTCCTTTCTTGCTAAAGAATCTCTTGCAGTTGTTAAATTAGTAACAGGGTTCTTAAGTGTATCTGGCTCCTCTATTGATTTTGCTTGTCTGAAGGTCACAAAAGAGGATCACATGACCCTGGGATACTGCAACTGTCATAAATATGAGTCAGTGGCTGAGCGTCTGAATTTTGATTATGTGGCATGCTGCAATGATGGTAAGTGTGGAAAATGTTCATAAGTCACTCTTTTCAGTGCTGCTGTATCTTAACAGTCACTAAATGAACTGTTGTAGGTCGGGGACTACCTGTATAGCAGGTGAGATTCTAAAAATTCTCTCAAAGATATCTCCTCCCTTAGCTGGTGAATGGCTAGAAAGACTTCGTTGCTACTGAGAAATTTCAGAAGAACTCCCACTTCCTAGCTCCCATCGATTTGGGTTTTAGATGAATTGATTTCATCTAAATTTTAGACTCTGAAATACATTACACTTAACATTTATAAATACAGGAAATGTGATGTTATCACTATAATAATTTGTGCCCACATTACACTATGCATAAATACTTTATAACAATAGCTGAACTGTGCAGAAAGATTGATTGCTAGAATTGGAAGTTTAAAGTGTACAACCAAGCATTGTATCAATGATTGTTAAGATATTGGTATCACAGTTGCCTGCTAGAATAAAATATTGGATGGGGTGAAGATGGAAGGGCACGCATGTGAATGGGTGTTCAAAACAGTGGAATACTGATCATATTATATTAGAAATTTCTGAGCTTTTGGGAGGGGGCATAAATCATTTTGCAACCATACTGGTTCGACTTTTAATGCTTAAATAGAATTATGAGGCAATTTGTGCAGCAAATGCTTGAATCATCTTATGAAATATAAAGGAGTCCCACCGATCAGGCTAATTGATTGCCTACCAGTCTATTTCTAGAGTGATCAACATGAAGTCTATGATGGAAAAATTATGGCTATTGTAGCATTCTCCTGTTGTGGCCCACTGGCGGCCAGCAGAGCTGAAAGTAGAGTCGGACCATGAGGAAGTTGGGAGGAACATGGGCCAGTCCTGGGGGTTGAGGAAAGCTCAGATGAGGGCTCTGCGTTGGAGGTAGAGAGGGAGCTAGACAGCAGTGAGGCAAAAGAACAGCTGGAGCCTGTTCCCAGTTCCCATTTTGCCTTCAGTGGCAAATAGTTTTGCTAGCAGTTTTTAACTATATAGCCTATTCCAGGGGTGGAATAGGG
>NW_028261381.1:159106672-159111672 GCF_051295495.1 Thamnophis sirtalis | reverse complement strand
GTATATCCTCTTAATTAATTGAGATCATTTCTTGACCACCAAAAGAAGGTTTTCATATTGAGGCACACATTCACTTTATTGACTCAATGCTCCTTAAGACCAAAGAATACAAAGATTTATTTATGAAGCCTTCTTAAACATAGAATCATAGCATGCATGAGTCAGAAGGGATTGTATAGTTAATTTAATCTAATCTAGGGGTGGGGAACTATGTCCCCTTTATGATCTGCGGACTTCAACTCCCCGAATTCTTGAAGCAGCCATGCTGGCTCAGGAATTCTGGGTGTTGAAGTCCACAGCTCATAAAGGGGCCATAGTTCCCCACTCCTGAATCTAACTTACTGCTCATCACAAAATTTGTAAACTTTGTAAACAAAATTTGAGGGACAGTTTGTCATATAAGAAAGTTTCATAGTTTCAAAAAGATGATAACACCCTGTGTTCCAATTGCCCCCATATTTTTCTTTATCATCATCAGTTCATTTTAAGGCATGAGATGGTAATCTAATAGGAATGAAAGCATGGATGAGTCATTGGACTGTGCCGAGCATTAGCCCTATATTTGGATAAAGAACATACCAAATAATCTGGCCTGACAGCAAAGTTCAAAGGTACAGAATTTGAAGCCCCAGGGCCAGAGGCAACCATTCCCAGCTTTGATCTGGTCTACAGAGCTTCTCCAAAGTCCCCCTCCTGCTTACTTGCAATTTTGTAAACAACAACAAAAAAAATTAATTATCTGGGGAAAAACGACCTCTTATATTTAAAGCTCACTTCACTTTCATTAAGCTTTGCTTTCAGAAGAGTTAAATTTAATTTTTACCCTGGCTTTACCCCCTTGCCTGTCCAAGATCAAGCAATTAAGTGAAGTTGATGCTTAGGCATCAGTTCACTGCCCACCTTCAAATGTGTTCCTTTTTCTCAAGTTGGCAGAATAAATTGCTCAAGATGGCAAAACACACAGAATTATTACTACAGGCAAGCCAAGAATTCCACAGCACTGGAGTGGACAAGGAAATTGAGAAGATAATAGGATCATAAAGAAGTCTGGCCATGTTGTTCCCAAGAAGAAGCCTACGCGATATGAGGAAAACCAATTTGGTGTGGTGGTTACGACAGCAGGATAGGAACCAGGACACTATGAGTTCTAATCCTGCTATAGGTACAAATCAACCTGGGTGATCCTGGCCAGTCATTTTCTCCGAGTCCTTGGAAGAAGGCAAATGGCAAACCACTTCTGTATCTTCCCAAGAAAGCAGCAAAAACCTATGAGTTGCAATATTTGTGTCAAGCACAGGATGGCAGCAAAGAGAACTATTTTTTCTGGGCGGGGTGGGTGTGTCATCTAGATTTGTGGGCTGCTCAGACTGGACTAGTGTAATCTGACTATTTTGCAGGAGCCCAGGTAAAGACGTGTTGATTTGTATGAGTCAAATTCTAAGTGCTTTGTTGTTTCTGTTGTTTTAATGCATTTAAATCATGGTTTTGTTCCCGTAATGGTTAAAAATCCTTAGAAGGCTTTTTGGATGTATTTGTAACTGGGCAGAATTTAATTCAGTTCAGGTTTTCTGAGTAGTACAGGGCATGCAGATGTAAAAGTGGAAAAGCAGACTAAGGCTTGGCCAGGAAAGTTTGAGCCAATTATAATAATAACAATGCATTATTTTGTTTTGAGTCCATCTCTATTTCAGACTTAGAAATATTCAAATTGCATAGCTTTCCAGATGAAGATGATAGATAGATAGATAGATAGATAGATAGATAGATAGATAGATAGATAGATAGATAGATAGATAGATAGATAGATAGATAGATAGATGATAGAGAGAGGGAGAGAGAGAGACAGAGGGAGAGAGAGAGGGAGAGAGAGAGAGACAGAGGGAGAGAGAGAGAGATAAATAGATGATGGCTGGACAGATAGACAATAGAAAATTCTGCATGAGAAATATTTTGCATAGCATACTAGCATAAAACTATTTTAAGCTAACAATCAATGTGTAAACTATGACAGGCTGCAGAAAGTGGAGTACTGTATTGAATTATACATAGGTCTATATTATTTTCTTCCTTCAAAGCTGCCATGTATTAGTTCAGCATCAGTTGCCTCTGCAGCCATTCGAGCACACGTCACATTTCATTACAGTTCTTAAAATACTGATATTAGATAATCTAACAGGGATGCGGTTGTTTACACTTTACTTTCTAGTCATCAGGAGCATTACAGGCTTAGTAATACAGGGCACATCTCCACTTTGTTTTGGTTTCTTTCCTTCGAGTTTTCTTGGCTGCAATGAGCAGCCTCTGAGAAACATGCCAGTAGGAGAGACACAAATGAAAAATGTAACACAACTTTCAGCTATAAAGCCAGGATTCCCAATCAGGTTTTGTTGACATGTACAAAAGAAGTCTCCTGGAAGTGAAAATTCAATAATACTTATTCTTCAGTCGCTCATGTCCACTGAGTACTAAATACATAATGATTTTCTCTTCTCTACATCCATTTGAAAGAGGGGAAAATATGAGGACCGAACCAATTTCAGCCCATTAGGTTCACTTTTTTAGCCATTCTGTCTGAAGCAAATGCACAAACCTAATGGAGGAAGTTACTATAAGAAATTGCTTTATATCTCCAAGTATTGTTGAAGATTAAGGTTGTTTGCTGCTCTGGGTTATGAAACTGCAGGTGTAACATTGTAACTGTAACATTCTCATGAGTCGGTCTACCAGATGAAACAATATGATTGACTGAAAGAGGGAAGTCAATCAGACACAGGCACAAAAATGACAATAGTCCTGATTCAGACAGGTAGGATATGCTACCACACACAGAAAAAGGAAACAGATTTTGTTCCCTTCCCTGAAAGCACTGATGAAGACCGAGTCTTATTTTCAGGGAAACGCAGTTCTATGTACCATATTTTTTGGAGTATGAGATGCACCAAGATTTTGAAGAGGCAAATTCTGCAGACCTCCCAAAAACAGCCTGTTTTTCACGAAAATGGGTCCATTTTTTGTCAAAAATTGGCATACATAACTTTAGGAGGCTTATAGAGTGCTCCTGGGGGCTGGGGGAGCAAACCCCCAGCCCCCAGGAGCAAACAAACGGCCTGTTTTTGCTCATTTCTGCCCTCCCCAGCCCCCAGGAGCACTCTGAAAGTCTCCGAAAGGCTATGCATGGCCATTTTGATGAAAGGGGTGGGGATTTGGGAGGCTGAATTGTATTCAGTCACTGTATTCAGTGTATAAAACGGGCCCAGATTTTCAGCCTCTTTTCTGAGAGGCTTCCATCCTTCCGAGGTTGGTAAAATGTCTTATACTCCGAAAAATACAGTAGATTGGCAATGAAATATTTATAGTTGAGAATATTTGTAGCTTAGGGTTGAATGTAGAGTACTTGGTGTTCTCTGAGCTCAGTTGCTTTCTTGCAGATGTTTCATTACCCAGTGTTTTATTGCCATAACACCATCAGTGGTAGCAGGGTAATGAAAGATCTGCAAGAAAACAACCAAGTTCAGAGACCACCAAGGACCTCACAATGAAGTATTTGCAAGAAGAAAACCTAGTTCTGTGAACACAAGATTCTCTAAAAAATTCAACTTTCAAGTTGTGTCACAACTTTAGTACTCTGGCCCATGATTGCCATGAGGTCTATGAACTCCTGAATCATCTTAAATCTATGACACCTGAAGTAGATTAATGTCCATCAACCTTGGGGACTCCACTTTCTGCTTAGCAACAAAATTTAGCATTTCTAAGATCATGCCATGTAGTAAGAAAGCCATTACAGCAGCAACAATTCCAATTGTTCCCTATAGTTTTACTTCAAACACAGGTTGTCACATTCAGTTGTATGTGTAGCCAAGCCTCTGAAAGTCATCAGGGCTTCCCAGATGCAATTAACTTACTTCTGTTACCTGGGCATTCTTCTAGTGCCAAATGTGAAACATTTGGACATTGTTCCAAGAAGTGAACTTCTTCCTACAGCCCCACCCAGCTCATAGTTATACAGAGCACATCAACTGCCTGATCTACAATGAAATCATGGTTTCACTGTACGCTAACATAGAACTCAGTAACAGCAAATAGAATCCAGAGCCTCCTACCTCACCCTCTTCCCTACCATCTCTAACAATGTTGTTGTTGTTAGTTGCAAAGTTCCAACCCATCGTGACCCCATGGACAACATTCCTCCAGGCCTTCCTGTCCTCTACCATCCTCTGGAGTCCATTTAAGTTCACGCCTACTGCTTTAGTGACTCCATCCAGCCACCTCATTTTCTGTAGTCTCTTTCTTCTTTTGCCTTCAATCCTTCCCAGCATTAGGCTTTTCTCCAGTGAGTCAGTCCTTCCTTCTCATTAGGTCGCCAAAGTATCCTAGTTTCATCTTCAGGATCTGGCCTTCTAAAGAGCAGTCAGGTTGATCTCCTCTAGGACTGACTGATTTGATCACCTTGCAGTCCAAGGGACTTGCAGGAGTCTTCTCCAACATCATAGTTCAGAGGGCTCAATTCTTTGTCACTCAGCCTTTCTTATGGTCTAGCTTTCACAGCCACACATTGCAACTAGGAAAACCATAGCCTTGACTATATGCACTTTTGTTGGAAGGGTAATGTTTCTGTTTTTTAGTATGCTGTCAAAATTTTTCATGAAGCTGTAGCAAATCTAGACAGAGCCATGGCTTCTAGCTACCCAATTATCTTTCCCTCCAGAGCAGAGCCAAGAAACCTGAAGAATATTGTATTGCCATGAATGCCTCAGTTATCTACCTCCACTCTCCTGTCTCCAAATCAACACAATCCAGAGAAAATTAAGTCAATTTTCCAGATTGCATCTCTAATTAGATCACACGTGGAATGTTTCTGAATTGTTTGTGCACAATGTACAACACAGTTTTGGTTTTCTCTTGAATAGCAATAGCAGTAGACTTATATACCGCTTCATAGGCCTTTCAGGCCTCTCTAAGCGGTTTACAGAGAGTCAGCATATTGCCCCCAACAATCT